>NC_057742.1:31394478-31410240 GCF_004010195.1 Chiloscyllium plagiosum | reverse complement strand
GGTCTCCTTCCTATCGGAAAGATGTTGTGAAACTTGAAAGGATTCAGAAAAGATTTACAAGGATGTTGCCAGGGTTGGAGGATCTGAGCTATAGGGAGAGGCTGAACAGGGTGGGACTGTTTTCCCTGGAGCGTCGGAGGCTGAGGGGTGGCCTTAGAGGTTTACAAAATTATGAGGGGCATGGATAGGATAAATAGACAAAGTCTTTTTCCTGGGGTCGAGGAGTCCAGAACTAGAGGGCATAGGTTTCGGGTGAGAGGGGAAAGATATAAAAGAGACCTAAGGGGCAACGGTTTCACGCAGAGGGTGGTACGTGTATGGAATGAGCTCCCAGAGGATGTGGAGGAGACTGGTACAATTGCAACATTTAAGAGGCATTTGGATGTGTATATGAATAGGAAGGGTTTGGAGGGAAATGGGCCGGGTGCTGGCAGGTGGGACTAGATTGAGTTAGGATATCTGGTCGGCATGGACGGGTTGGACCGAGGGGTCTGTTTCCATGCTGTACATCTCTATGACTCTATTGTCCAGGATGATCTGCCCATCTTCAATTTAATATCTTGGTTCCTTTAGCTCCAATAGGAAACAGACAGAGCCTGTTAATGCATCTTAACTGAATATTATCCAAAATACAGCACACCCCAGAAGTGTGGCACACTCTCAATTCTGTAATAGTTTTGAAATTCATAATAATATGCCCCAATATGTGACTTAACAGAGATGAATATGATTCCTGCTTGTCTGGATTCCCAAATAAGTGGACGTTTTACATTTTTATCATATTTATATTTCATTTATGTGGTGTCTTTTTGAAAGGAGAGTGACATTGATTCCTTTGCATGATTGAGATGGGTGACACTGATAGTCAAAGCTTGCTAGACTTTCTCATGCTGCATCTTCAGGGGAACCTAGAGGAAAAAGAGAACTGTCAGGGAGTGTTTCTATCCCCCAGTAGTCTGGAGCTCAAGTTGATACTAATCTCAAGTGATCACAACCACAAGTTATAGGTAAGGGAAACTATGAGGAGGTTTACTTTCAACAATAGTGGATATTGAGAGAAAAAGAGAGAGAAATAAAGAGAGAGAGAGAGAGAGAAAGAGAGCAAGAAAGAGAGAGACAGAGAGAGAGAGAAAAAGAGAGAAAGAGAAAATGGGAGAGAAAAGATGCTATGCTATTATTTCACACAAGATCTGGGATGTTCTCTCTGATCTCCTCACCAATTTATCCCTAATGACCATCACTAAAACCCAGGTGCTATCACACCGCTATTTATGAGGGCTTGCTGTGCACAAACTGGGCTGTTGCAATTACAAAATTCCAACAGTGACTAAAGTTCAGCAAATTCATTTGTTTTAATCTTGCAAAAATGATGCTACATAAATGCAAGTCTTCCTTTCCAGCGTGCGGTGGATGCCAGGACGCTGAGTAAATCTAAGGGAGAGTTAGGCAGATTTTTAATTCAAAACGTGTTGCAGGTTTGTGGGGAGCAGACAGTAACGTGGAGTTGAGGCCGAGATGAGATCAGCCATGATGGGGTAGCGACAGATCAGGCTCATGGGGCTGAATTACCTACTCCTGCTCTTAGCTCTTAGGTTCTTATATTAAATGCCAAACTTCTGCAATTTGGATTTTTAAATTTATATTTTGCATAAAGTGTGAGCAACCTTCTGAATATCTGACTCAATTTCTCTGCTCCACATTTTCCTATAAGCCTAGCCTATTCCCTTTCAGATTCTGGGGACTCTATCCAGGACTCGAGCTCTTGCTAAATAAAATCACAGAAAGCCTGTGTTTGAAATGCAAATAGAACAGTGTATAATGACTGGCTTTGACAGCAGAAGATACTCAGTAATCAATAGCTGGTTCTTGAACTGCTCAACTAAAAGAGCAACTGCAACATCTCTTTTAATAAAAAAGCAGGACTTAGACAAAACTCATTCAGCTTACCTTGGGTTAATGGAAACATGGCTGCAGCCCAGTATCCCAACTGTGGAGCGACGTAAGACCAGGTGAACTGGCTCCCGTCGTTCTTAATCACCCCCGTTCCACTTCTGAGCCAGGCCCCTGAAAGACAGGTTGTTGAAAAGTGGTCACTTTAACAGAGCTGACTGTGCTGTAAGCCTTCGGCAGCAAACGGTTTCCTCCCACCCCTCTGCTCAGCCCCCGAAACACACTCAGGAGTCATCCGACAGATCTGCTGTCTCATGACTTTGATTTACAGAAGAGCACTGCATGTTTAGAAAAAGATGACCGCATTTGGAGAAAATGCAAATTTTTCCCATGTCTTTTTTTCTCTCCTCTCGGTTTCTGTTGCTGAACTGATGGTCTTGTGACTCTAGTGGGATTTATAAACCTATAAAAAGTTTGCAGTTTTTGCAAGGAAAGCAGGGTGATATAATCATGGAAAAAGGAGTGGATGGGGGACAGGAAATTCAAAGATTAAATTTTTTAAAAACTACAAACTTTTAAGGTCACATGCTTCTGTGCATTGAAAACAGTGTTGAATTTACAACGTAACTTTACACTAATGATTGCTTGTCGAGTTCACAAGTCACTGATCAACTTTCTGCATTGCACCTTATCCCTATATCCTTTGATTGCATACTCCCCAACTGTAACCAACTTCCCTTTAATACTTTGATACCACTCACCTCAACTTGTAGTAAATTTCTATTGCCAGCAGTTTCTGCCAAATTACTTATTGAACTCACATATATGGACCACCCCTACAAGTAAAAACATTTTCTTTACTTCTACCCTATTAAACTGCTTCCTTGTTCACAAAACCTCTGTCAGGTTCTGGTCAGTATTCATTCCTTTGGAAACAAGAACCTCAGGTTGTTCAATCTTTCCTGACAGGAATAACCTGCCAGTCAGGATCTCATCCTCATGAAATCACTTCTACAGAAGAACATAAAAAGTTGGAATGGAGAAGACAATTCAATGGCTCAAGTCTGCTTGGCCTTCCAGTCAGATCTTGGCTCAACTTCGACATCAATTCCACTGTCCCACCCAATGTTCCTATCCCTTCATTCTCCTATGAAGATCTATGAACTTCAGCCTGGACTTTATTCTTTGACTAAGCTTCCAAAGCTCTCTAGGATAAAAGACCCACACCCTCTGAGTGAAAATATTTCTCCTCATCTCAGTCATAATTTGCTGAATGTTTATCCTGACACAATTACCCTACATCTTGTACTTTCCAGCCAGGGGCTGTGTCTCTCAGTATTTATGCTGTCAAGTCCTCCTAGATTTTTACATATTTCAGTGGGATTGTCTTTTATTCTTGTAAACTCCAGAGACCAAAAACTGATCTTATTCCATTTTGCCACATAGGACAGCTCTCTCATTTCCAGGATTCAATCTGGTGAACCTTTGATTCCCCCTTCCTGAGACTGAAATAATCTGAAGTGGGAGATGGCACAGGGCAGGGTGACACTAGGCACACAGACACACAAGATGGCCACTGGACCATTATATGGAGAGAGACAGCAGAGCAAATACACACACTGCCTGGGGGCACCAGGATGCCACATAATGCACTCACAACCTAAGGCGGGTGGGGGAAGAGAATACACATGAGTAGCGTATACTGCCTGCAGAAGTGTCTGGGTCCAGCCAACACCTTTGACAGAAATAGTAACTGTTTGATACGGACTCAATACAAAGGGCTGATAGCCAGGGCTGCAGTAGTCCTTCTCAAGAAGAGCAATTAGCGCCCATTACTCCAGCAATGGACTTCCACGCAGACATTGAAATTGACAATGACAGTGCTGAAACTAACAAAGGCTGTGCTGAAACTGACAAGGACTGCACCGAAACTATCAACGATTCTGCAATGTTTACAATACACAAACCATGTTACAAAGTCAATAACCTCATCACTGACCTATTGTATCACAAAATGTATGAAGGTATCTTGACATGTGCTCCAGGTGGAGAGAAGACTCGCAGCTGACCACTGTGCTGTTGGTGTCTCTCTCTCTCCCCGGAGCTCCGGTATTTCCTCGTGCAATAAACTCTGTCGTTGAACCCCGACTCTGGCAGTGAGGTTGGTGATTTTCCCCACAACAAATCTAACTTCACATAACACTCCAAGTGGTGTTGTCAAAGTTTACATAACGGCAGCAAGGTTTCCTTAATATGAAACTCCAAACCGTTTGCAATAAAGACCAGAATGCTATTTGCCTAAAATAATTACAGGAAATGCTGGAAGCATTCAGTTGATCAGACGGGGTTGGGGGGGAGGGGAGTTGTCAACCTACAGCATGTGGACTGCAGCTCACCACCACCACCTCCTCAAGGGGCAACTAGGGATGGGCAAAAAATGCTGGCCCAGCCAGCGACATCCACATCCTACAAAATGAATAAATAAAAAGCGTCTATGGAGAGAGAAACAGAATTAACATTTCAGGTCTGTGATCTTTTATTTACTTTCTTCATTGCTTGTTGTACTTCAATATCAATTTGCTGTGATGTGAGAGCAAGGAACCCTCCCTCCACCAAATCCCTTGAAATATAACGATTTATTTGCCACTAACATTTCACAGATCCATTCTTAAATGTATTTTTGTCTTCATCCTCCACAATATTTCCCACCTGCCACCCTCTTATTTGCCAACTATTTAACAGGTCTGTACCCTTTTAGAGCCTCCTTCTATCCTCGATTCATTGCAATTCATAAAGTCATAGAATCTCTACAAAGTGGAAGCAGGCATCAAACCTCCAAAGATCATCCATCCCAGAACCACCATATCCCTGAAACACTGCATTTCCCATGGCCAATCCATCTAGCCTGCACTTCTTTGGACTGTGGGAGGAAACCGGAGCACCCGGAGAAAACGCACACAGACACGGGGAGAGTGTGTAAGCTCCACACAGACAGTCGCCTGAGGCTGGAATTGGACCTGGAAGCCTGGCGCTGTGAGGCAGCAGTGCTAACCACTGAGTCACGGTGCTGCTTCAATGTATTGCCATCTGAAAAATGACTACCCTTTGTTTTCTGTCAGTTAACTAATCCTAAGTCCATGTTAATATATTACACCAAATCTAATGAGCCCTACTTTCATGCAATTAATTCTTCTATGTCACCTTATCAAATACCTTCTGAAATCCAAAGGCACAACACCCATGATTCGTCTTTATCTACCCTGCTCATTATGCATTAATACTCAAATACTTTTGTCAAACATGATTTTTGTTACAGTGAATTGACTTTGTAAATCATACTGTAATTTCCCAAGTGCCTTATTAAATAATGGATTCCAGCATCTCCCCTATTACAGATGTCAGGCTAACTAGTTTATAGTTCTGATTGTTTGCACCTCCTTTCATTAGCAATGGGGTTATATTTGCTACCTTCCAATCCACAGAGTCCATTCTAGAATCTAGGAAATTCTGGCAAATCAAAATCAAAGCTTCCACCCCTGCTGAAAGCAATCTTTTTAAACCTTAGGACGTCGATTATCAAATTTAGGGCATTTGTCAGCTTTTAGTCCCAGGAAGTTTCCTTCACTCTTATTAATTACACTAAGATCTTCACTCTCATTAAACTCTTGGTTCACCACAATCTCCGGTATGTTCTCAGTCTTTCATTATGAATTAAGTCATAAAGTACTTGTTAGCATCTGTCATTTCTTATTCCGCGTGATTTCTCCTGCCTCTAAGGAACCGACATCACCTTTCGCTAACCACTTCCTTTTCACATACTTATGGTCTGTGAATGCAATTTCATACGTCTTGCTGATGTACTCTCATACATTATCTTCACTCTCTATCAATTCCTTGGTCATCCTTTGCTGATAGTAAGTCTGAGCAAGAGAAAGGCTTTGCGATTCCTTTCAGCAACACTGTGAGCTGCTTTGGGTGCTCATACCTGCTCAATTTTACAGCTGGGCTCAGGCATTGAAACCATAAGGTTGGTCAGCTGCTTCAATTCCTAGTCTATGTTGCATTGTCGCCCAGTCTGGTAATGCCATCAATTTAAAAACTCTCATCACCAATTCTGAAGAAGGTTCTCTGGCCTCGAAGCATTAACTCCATTTCTATTTACACAGATGTTCCTATACCTGCTGAGTTTTTTCCAGCAATTTCTGCCTTTTATTCTAATTGTTGTTTTCAAATCCAGTGGCCTCATCCTTCCCTCGCTATGTTACATCTTTCAGCCTTACAGCTCTCGGAGATGTCTGTGTTTCCTCCAGTTCTGGCCTTTTCAACATTGCCGATTTTCATTGTTGTACAATGGGCAGTCTTCTCTTTCGATCCTAAGCTCTGGAGTTTGTTCCATACATGACTTTGCATGTACATTTCTCACTTCTTGTAAGTTAATCATTTATATAGACCTTTTTAATCAAGCTGCCAGTCAATTTGCCTTGTCATCTGGGGTCATGTCTTTGCATCTCATGCTGTTGTGAAGTGCTTTGGGATATTTCATTATGTTAAAACTGCTTTATAAATGCAAGTTGTACATGGGTGATGGTATTTGTAAATAGCTTTTAAATCTTGAAGTAAAGACAAAGAGCAATTATTCTTCTGGGGAAAAACATACAAAACAGGGCAGATGAATGTGCAGTACAGAACCAGCTATCTATCTATAAAGTGGAGGTGCCAGTGTTGGACTGGGATTGTCAAAGTCAGAAGTCACATGATACCAGGTTATAGTTCAACATGTTTATTTGAAATCACAAGCTTTCAGAGTGCTGCTCCTTCAGATGGAAACCAAAAGCTTTCAGTCTCCAAAAGCTTCAGATTTCAAATAAACCAGATGATCTATAACCTGGTGTCACGTGACTTCTGACTGTCTATCCATAAAGATACAGGAACATAGGAATAGGTCATTTGGCCCTTTAAATTTGTTCTAACCTTTAATAAGATTATGTGATTTGAGGAATCAGAGGTACACAAAGGTGGGTTCTTTAGCTACTACAAGATAATACTGATTTATGGAATTTGTGGTCCTAGCACAGAAGGGTGTCACAGCAGAGACTGGATTATCCTCCCTGCCACCAATGATATTGTGCAATTGTTGATCGTGCTCTCACCGACAGACACTCCATCCAAATGTGGACAATCAATGTCAGTAACAAGAAGATTCTGAGGGAGAGGCTGGTTTGAACTAACACAGGGGTGGAGGGCTGGGGAAGAGAGAGAGACTGGTACCTTGTACAGTGCACTGACAAGAAGTGCAGACATCTGAATGTGAACAAGAAAGCCAGGCACATGCAGCAAATCAATTAAACATTTCAAGCGTAGTGACGGGAACTTGCTGAAACCAAAGTAAAAATTAATTTTGATAAAGAGGAAGATTCCTTTCAGATGATGTTTCTGGTTTTCATTACACTGCACCCGCCTAATAATCTGAGCCACTGCTTTATTCCGACAACTGAAGAAGTTATAGATTCTGTTTTTATTACAAAATTCTGGGAGTCCTGCCAGTGTTTCAGAAATCACATTCCAAAATTTATTTTCAGAGGTTTGGCTAATAAATCCTGACTTTGTATTAAAAGACCTCAAGTTGATGCGTACATGTTTGGCCTATTTATAGCGGGGGTGGGGGGGGGGAGCAGGAATGAAGGGAGAGGAACTTGGCTTATTGCTATCATTTGCACACAATAATGAGTGAGCAGAAGTGGAAAATGGGCTGCTAACTTACCAACGTCATTGTACAAAGCCACCATCCAACTCAAGAGTTTGACTGTGTCACAGTAACATCATGGAGCAAAGCACTGCCACATTTTACACACCATTACAGTTCAGAGGTAGTTTCAGGAACAAATTAGAGCAGAATTCCTGCATTGTTTACTTCGGTCACACTTTCATCCCCAGTGCTATATTAGATTAGTACACAAACCACCTTCATTCTATAATCCAACATGTTGATTTGTTATGTGAGCACTTTGCTGTTCAAATGCTGCACTTTCAGCTGTTTATGATGCAATGTTCACCTCCTGTACAACCTCCTATTGAAAAATTATTTTAACAGCTTCAGCTCCACTTTCCCATCCAATCCCTTTCTCCCTTGATGCAACAAGAAACCAAACACCTATCTACCTTATCCTTCAAATGTACTGAAAGATGGAGTACCCATAGCCCTCAGGGTGGAGAATCCCAAAGATTCACAACTGTCTGGATAAAGAAAGTTCTCCTCATTGCTTTCCTAAGAAGATCAGCTCTTCGTGAACATGGCGAACTGTGTCCATGTTCTAGATTCTTTAGTCAGAGGAAACAACGGCCAATCTGCTGCGGTCTCTGGATCAATGGGCACTTGCAGATTTGTGTCAGAACCCCATGGGAATGGCCTAGAATGTTGGAAGGTTTGATGGGAAATTCCTCTGCTATCCAGCCCCTCTGAGAAAGTGTCCAGCTCTGAGTTACAGTCAGGCACATTGGACAAGCTTGTACATACTTACTTTGAAATATTATACAGGTAACTCTTGGGTCTAATTCTTGGGTAACTATACAACTGACCCCACAATCACACAGTGATACCCCTGACTCTTCCCCCTAAACCCCCAATAACCCCTTAAATCCCCAACCAGCAGCCTAACCCCATACCCTGGCCTGCCAACCTTCTTGACCTCACTTGACTTGACCCCCATCACCCAACTACCCTGACCCTCTGACATCCCCAGACCCAAACCTGAAGAGCACCTAAGCTAACAACCCTTCCTGAGCCGACTATCCTGAAAAACCTACTCACTCACCCATTTGCCTTCCCAAGGTATCAGCCACCTGGCACTGTGCTCCTCCTTGCCACCTACCAAACTCCTCAGCTGGCACCCACCGACCACTGAACCATTTAGAGAGCCACCAGTCACTTAGTTTGTCAATCACAGAAGCTCAGAGATCTGGCACCTTTACAAACTGGAATGTAGAAACCGGAGTTATGAAAAGGCATGTATGCTTTCTGTTTGTTGCTTCTCTGCAAACATCTGCACTGAGGATGTTCTGGAATCCTCCTTCAGAACTTTGGGCAGACAGATCATAGGGGAGTGGGTGGATAGTTTCCTGTCTGATCTATTTCGGAAACAGGGTGCTGACTCTGTGGGAGATTTGGATCAACATCTTAGAATTTACCCTCTGTACTGCAGTGACCAATACCTTTTCAATCTATAATATCAGGTAGAACACGTCAATGAATATGAACCTCATGGCACTGCAGAAAATCTCTGAGCACACAGTTAGAAATACTCACAGACCTTTCACAGCAAAAGGCATTTTGTATTTTGCTGTGAGCTTCTGACAAATAAATAATGTGATGAGCAAACACAAGAGAAAACTTAGTCAGTCATCAGGAACTGCCAGCTTAGAACACACTGATATGGCACTCTTTACAGTGAAAAGACTGTGATTGAACAAATAATTATACAAACTGGTGAATTAGTCAATCACTTATCCTCACTTCTAGGTGTTTCTAACAGTTACAAATACTGCTGGCAATAATCTGTCTCTGCAAGGGACACTCACTTCATTTTCAATCAACCATAGGTTTAGGGAGCTCACTAATTAAAACCCTTTTATTTATGAACTGTAACACATTTGATCTCTGACTTCATTCTACTTTTAACAGGGGTTTTCTGTTACAGTGGAATTCTCTGTATGTTTTGTGAATACCCAAAGTGATATTAAAGAAATAAAGTCACTCATACAAAAAGCAGGGTGACACAATAGGTTAATTACATGAATAGGAAAGGTTTGGAGAGATATGGGAAAAACATAGGCAAGTGGGACTAGTTTGATTTGGGAACATGGTCGGCATGGACTAGTGGGACCGAAAGGTCTGTTTTCATGCTCCATGATTCTAATCCATCCACACACATCTACTGTGTGCCAAACGATACCAATTTATAAGCATTAAAGTACAAAATCCTTAAATTAAAAACAGCATAGGAAGAGGCTATTTGGCCCATTGTATCTGTGCTAGCTCTAGTTAAGAGCTTTTCAACATGATGTTGGTTTTTCCTCATTGCAAATGTTGCCCCTTCAAATATTTACTTAGAAACTTAATTGTAAGGGTGCATTTGGAAACCTGCAAAACAGCATGCACATAATTAATCTACAAAAATGCATTTTGCAATAAAATACTCCGGTTTTATTGGAGGATAAAGGGGTCACTCAGATAGAAATAGAACAGTTTAGGGAAATCTTCACTTAGGATTATTTCACTTCGCGTAAAGTCAGATTTGGTTTTGCGAGTCATTTCCCTTTTATGAAATCCTTTGCAGAATCTCCTTATTCTTTGTGTCCTAATTCATATTTTGCTACAAACATCTTATATTCCAAACTGCCTTCTACCTAACCACCTACAAACCAGTCATTAAAATAAAGATAACCCTGATAATTGTCAGTAGGGGATATGAAAAATTTGGCTTTCCATTCACAATTCCAAATCTAATGCCTAGCAAACAGAAAGTGCCAGCCGATAGCATATACCTACCTCAGTGACACATCTACATTATCATCGAGAAACTTTAAAAATAGGAGGAGGAGTAGACCAGGAGAAAGTGAGGACTGCAGATGGAGATCACAGCCGAGAGTGTGGTGCTGGAAAAGCACAGCAGAGAGAGGTAGGCCATTCAACCCTTCAAGCCTGCTCTGTCATTCAATACCATCACAGCTGATTATCCAACTCAGTCCCCTGTCCCTACTTTCACGTCATACCCTGTAGCCCAGAGAACTATATCTAACTCTTTCCTGGAAACATTGAAAGTTTCGGCCATAACCACCGTCTGTGGCAGAGAATTCGACTCTCTGAGGGGAAGAATTAGCATTAGCTCTGTGAAGCAAAATCACAGGAAGGCAATCAAGTTTGATCTGTGCCTAGTATATGCTGGTGTGTCTCCCAGACATAAATGTCAAGTGTCCCAATACATTCTGTCTACTTGGATGTGTGCTAACCCTTACATAGACAAAGAGCAATGTTTTCATAAATGTTTAATGTAATGGCATCCTGGTATCGCTGTATTTGTATAACCTGCTTGATGGAGAAAGTGAGGATTACAGATGCTGGAGATCAGAGCTGAAAATGTGTTGCTGGAAAAGCGCAGCAGGTCAGGCAGCATCCAGGGAACAGGAGAATCGACGTTTCAGGCATGAGCCCTTCTTCAGGAATTCCTGAAGAAGGGCTCATGCCCGAAACGTCGATTCTCCTGCTCCTTGGATGCTGCCTGACCTGCTGTGCTTTTCCAGCAACACATTTTCAGCTCTAACCTGCTTGATGGGATATATAAATGAGAAGGCTTATTTGAATCTAATTTAACATTGTATTTCAGTGATACTCAAACTATATCTCACCACAGCCACAACAAACTATTCTGATTGTATTATGTGTTCATCACCTTCAGGAATGTGGTGCTGGAGAATGCAACATTTCTCCAGGTGTTAGGACTGGCATATTGCCAGCCCAAAGAACTGGAATTCATTGGCAGAGGGCACTCAAATGTGCCCTGTTCATGGGTGAGGCTTCTGACGGGCACGGGGTAGTTTTACCAATCGAAGGAATGGCCCATTCAGCATATAATTCATTGAGATCAGGGCTGGTCTGTAAGGACAATATGTCTGATGCATAGTACAGCTCACTTTCTTTGATATTCTTGCAACAAAGTCACTTTGCTACATCCTGGCAAATACTGGTGGCTCCCCATGGCATCTACGTTCCATGAAGAGATTACCTTCTTTCTTTACTTTATTACAACTGTGTCTACACTTACACAACTGTGTCTCACTTAAAGAAGTCATGGCAGGCCATGTGGATACGTTCAATCAGGAGGTGTTATCCTGGTTTTGTGAAAGGGGGAATCACGTTTGACCAATCTTTTGGAATTCTCTGCAAGAAGTAACATGTGCTGTGGGCACAGTAGAACCAATGTTTACACTGTACATAGGTTTCCACAAGGCATTTGATAAAATTCCACATCGAAGGTTACCATGGTAAAGAATATCTCATGATGTAAGGGGGTGGCATATTGGCATGGACAGAAGATTGGCTGGCTGACAGGAAATACGAGAGTAGCCGTAAAAGGATCTTTTGTGAGGAAGGGTCATTTGACCCAAAACGTTAACTCTGGTTTCTCTCCACAGATGCTGCCAGACCTGCTGAATGTTTCCAGCAACTTCTGGTTTTGTTATAGATGGGCATTTTTCTGATTTGAAAGCCGTGACGAGTGGTGTACCACAGGGGCCAATACTTGGATTTAAACCATTTAGAATTTATAGAAATGATGTGGATGAAGGGACAGAGGGATGAGGCTGATAACACTATCATTTGATAGCAAACCAAATACAGTGAAAGCATGTAATTGGCCACACTGGAATGCAAATTTATATCGTGACCCATAATGCAATGGAACTAGAGAGAGAGAGAGAAACAGACAGACAGAGAGAGAGGGAGGGCGAGAGAGAGACAGACAGAGACAGAGAGAAGGTGCACTCCCCTGATCACAGTCATAATATTTGTCTGGTATTCAGAGCTGGCTCAACAGAGATTTCCCCATATTAAATATTAGGAATAACATATGAAAAATCCATTCACTCAATTGATTCCTGAACGGAAGGGTTATTGGAAAGGTTCAGCATGTTAAAGCTATACTCATTGGAGTTTTGAAGGAGTGAGATGATCTAAATAAAATATCTAACATCAGCCAAGATACTAATGAATGGCGGGGCAGGCTGGAGGGGCTGAATAGCCTACACATTATTCTATTTCTCTAACCTGAGGGAATCTGACAGAGTCATTGCTCGAAGAAATATATTTAAAACAACAGGAATCTCCCATTTAAGACTGAGGAGGTTAGTCATCGAAATTCTCTTCCTCAGAAAGCACTAGAGACTAAATCATTGAATATGTTCAGAACAGCATTACATTTTGACCAAAAAGAGAGTAGACTGGTGTGTGATGTGGGCTGGAAGGCAGGAAGGTGAAGTTGACAATCAGAACAAAATGGCAGAACAGCGTAAGACACCAAATGGGTCAACTCCTGCTTCCATCTCTCACTTGTTGGGTTATGATGATGTTTAGCCCGTGCTGCAAATTACCCAGCAACCAATGACATCCCTCTCCCTGCCAACTGTCCAAGGCCAAACCAGATAACCTTCAGCTCCAGACTGTGTCAGTACCACCTAAGTAACTATTTTCACCATCACACCACTGAACCACGCCCCTGCTTGAGTTCACTTACTTCTGAAATCTTCATCCAAGGCCTTCATTGCCTTCAGTCTGACTATTCCAATGGATCTGTAGCTTGCCTCTCACTCCACCCTCAAATCTTGACGTCAATCAAAACCCTGCTGTCTATGTCTTAGCTCACACCGTTTCCAGTTTCCCTAGCACCCCAGTGCCTGCTGATTTACATTCGGCTTCAGGTCAATCTTCTCATCTTGCTTTTAAATCCCTCCCTGGCCTTTCCTGTTACTTTTTTTGTGACCTCCTTCACCCTCACAATCTTCAGAGATATCTCCACCCCTACAGTACTAGCTTCATGATTGTAATCGCTCCAATAGTGGGGACTGTGACTTCAGTCACATTGGGCCCATGCTCTGACACTCCCTTCTGAAACCTGTTGATCTCTAAAACTTCCTTTCCTTCCTTTCAGGTGTCTCAACTCTTCAGTGAAGCTTTTGCTATCTGCCCTGATTTCTATTTATGTAATTCAGAGTCAAATTTTAGCTTTTTAATATACCAGTGGAGGCCCTGGGATATTTTGATATGTTAAAAGGTGCTACACAAATTAGGTTGTTGTTGACTGCAGTTCTAGGAAGTGCATTAGGGAATATCAGACTGTTAAAGGAGCTAAATATAAAGACAGGCTAATGTTATAGAGTCATACAACATGGACACAGACCCCTCAGTCCAACCAGTCCATGCCAACCATGTCCCCAAACTAAACTAGTCCCACCCATCTGCGCTTAGCCCATATCTCAAAATATTTCCTATTCATAAACGTATGCAAATGTCTTGTGTAATTGTACCTGCATCCTGCACCCTAGGGAAAGACACTTGTAATTCACCTTATCTATACCCCTCATGAGTTTATAAGCCTCTATAAAGGTCGTCCCTCAACCTCCTACACTCCAGGGTAAGACGTCCCAGCCTATCCAGCCTCCTCTTATAACTGAAGCCTTCCAGCAACATCCTGGTAACTCTTTTCTGAACCCTCTCAAGTTTAACAATATCTTTCCTGTGGAAGTCATAGCAGCACTAAATCTTTCAATGATGGGAGTTAATTGCTGCCTCATTTTAATTGGGAACTGAGGGGCTTATGCTCGAAATGTCGACTCTCCGGCTCCTCAGATGCTGCCTGACCGCTGTGATGGCTGCCTCTTTTTAACCCAACTGATGAATGGCAATGGTTATTTATTGGAACTGTGCATGAATTTTTGTCCAGGAAGGGTGACAGTGGAGACTTCTGGTTAGCAGCTTTAGTTGGATATTCTAATCGCCACCACACAAGAAGCACATCAGTATTCAGGGCTTTGTTCTTCCAAACTCATTTCAACAGCATCATTCCATTGGCTCCTGCACAGCTGCACCAATTTTTAATTAAATTGTCACTTAGGTCAGCTATGAACTATGGCCCATGACACACAAATAAAATGCAGGAGAGTTGAATGCTAAGGTGGAACAGGAATCCATTATACAGTTGTCACAGACAGAATAGAACATGGGACTGTCCTTGGAAATTAGTTGCTATTTTGACTCGTGCAACTGATGGAGAACTCACTTTAACACACTTCTCATTCTAATAGTAGGTCACCATATTTATTCCGAGCGGTAGGTCTTGTGGGGCAGTGTATAGAGCTCCTGTCTCTGAACCTCTAGGCTGAAATCCATCCCACACCTTGATGGACAAGGAAGGTATTTCTAATCAAGCAGGTTAAATACAAAACTGCAAGTCCTTCCAACACATGCCAAATGGCAGGCAGTAGCAGTGGGAGAGATTTCTGATCAGCCATATAATGAAAAAAAAGGTCACTGGAGTCTCTACCACCACTATTTCCATCTTTAAACTCCTGTCTGCATATAAAAGTCTGTGCTTGTTCTTCGATAAGGTAGCGGTTCTGAAGGGGTTAATGCCCATCTTTATTGTCTCATTCTACTGATATCAGTCTGTGGATGGAGATAAGGAGTTCTGTTTTAGCTTCCAGAGCAGATGTATCCGCACCAACTCTCTAAGGTCTGAGTTATTTCCCTGGGTTTTGTGCTTATTGTTGTCATGCAACAAACCTTGCTCCCTCTGAACAATGTCTCTTCTGTAGATATCAGGTTTCTCCAACATTAGTTGAGCCATTCAAAATCTTAATCCCATCCAGCGTAAAGCATCATTTCAATGACTGGCTACCTTACACTACCCTAAACAGCAACTCTCTCCAAAACAGGCATCCAGTGGCTTTTTTGCAAACTGTATCATACAGTCATTGAACCCCTACAATATGGAAGCAGGCCATTCAGCCCATCAAGCCATTTGGATGCAGAACTGGTTCAAAAGGTAGAAGACAGAAGGTGGTGGTGGTGGAGGGTTGTTTTTTAGACTGGAGGCCTGTGACCAGTGGAGTGCCACAAGGATCAGTGCTGGGTCCTCTACTTTTTGTAATTTACATAAATGATTTGGATGCGAGCATAAGAGGTACAGTTAGTAAGTTTGCAGATGACACCAAAATTGGAGGTGTAGTGGACAGCAATGAGGGTTACCTCAGATTACAACAGGATCTGGACCAGATGGACCAATGGGCTGAGAAGTGGCAGATGGAGTTTAATTCAGATAAATG
>NC_057742.1:31384416-31390481 GCF_004010195.1 Chiloscyllium plagiosum | reverse complement strand
CAAAATTATGAGGGGCATGGATAGGATAAATAGACAAAGTCTTTTCCCTGGGGTCGAGGAGTCTAGAACTAGAGGGCATAGGTTTAGGGTGAGAGGGGAAAGGTATAAAAGAGACCTAAGGGGCAACTTTTTCACGCAGAAGGTGGTATGTGTATGGAATGAACTGCCAGACGATGTGGTGGAGGCTGGTACAATTGCAACATTTAAGAAGCATTTGGATGGGTATATAATAGGAAGGGTTTGGAAGGATATGGGCCGGGCGCTGGCAGGTGGGACTAGATTGGGTTGGGATATCTGGTTGGTATGGACGGGTTGGACTGAAGGGTTTGTTTCCATGCTGTACATCTCTATGACTCTATGTGATCTGACAACTTTTTACCTGGAAGCAATACCGAGATGAAAGTGGTTAAGATACAGATGCAGTATTGCCAGACATGAAGGTGCACTGTAGACTGAAAGGAGAACCAGATGCAAAGGAGCTGGAGGGTGAAAGCAGAGACACAGACGCAAAGAGAAATCAGACATAAATAGAAAGAGGAACAAACTGATTTTGTGTGACAAGCATGTAAATTCCTCCCAGGAGGAGGTCAACTTCTCTGTTCAGCTGAAAAGGAGACAGAAGCCCTTATAGGAAAAATGACAGCTGCCTAAAATGGTCTGAAAGGTGGAAAGCGGTATGAATATCATGGGCATGACAAAGAGCTGGGTGTTTTCTAAGAAATGTCTAACCCATGAACCAGGGTGTTTTAGATGGTTGGTTGTAAAGGAACTGTGGAAAGCTGCATCATCGAGACCCTGGTGACTTGAGGGAGAGGGGGTTCATGGAAGCGAGCCTTCCTGCTGATAATCGTACTGAGAAACTAGAAGGTAAAAGCTATTTGTAGCTAGGAACGTCTGTGCTACATGAATATTGTGGAACTACATAGCTATGGAATATGTTACCTGTTGAAGAAGAATGCTTTTGTGATGTGCAAGATATAGGTTTTCGATGTGACTATATCTTTACACAAAATCATTTGTCTGTTATAGTTCATGTTTAATTTAATTCTGGTTTTGCTTGGTTATTTTTGTTTCTGGTTCCCTACAGGGATCAAGATAGTACTTTGACAGGGTTTAAAATCTCTAATTTCCAATTCCCATTCACTGGGTGACTCTAGGGAGAGATTATGACGGCACCAGTTATGAGGAGATGGTGGTGGATTCATAATGTCACTGGGCTGGCTGTCAAGAACCCCAAGGAAATGTTCTGGGACATTGGTTCAAATCCTAGCATGGCAGATGATTTCAGTAAAAATCTGGAATGAAAAGCCAGCCTAACTGTAACTATGTAACCACTGTCAATTGTTCTAGTAGCCCATTTGGTTCAATAATGTCACTTAAAGAAGGCAGTTTACCATCCTATGGGAAGGGGATCACCTAATGGTGTCATCTATTAATTCAGAAACTCAGCGAATGTTTGGGAATTTGGGTTCAAATCCTGCCACAGCAGATGGTGGAATTTGAATTCAAAATGTGGAATCAAGGATCTAGTGATGACTATGAAAACATTGTCAATTAGAGACATAGATATACAGCACGGTAACAGACCCTTTGGTCCAACTCGTCTATGCCAACCAGATATTCTAAATTATTCTGGACCCATTTGCCAGCATTTGGCCCATATCTCTCTAAATCTTTCCTATTCATATACCCATCTAGATGCCTTTTAAATGTTGTAACTGTATCTCCACCACTTCCTCTGGCAGCTTATTCCATTTGGCCATCATCCTCTCCAAGAGAATGAATTTGCCCCTTCGGACCCTTTTATATCTTTCCCCTCTCATCCTAAACCATATGACCTATGGGGCGGCATGGTGGCTCAGTGGTTAGCACTGCTGCCTCAGAGCACCAGGGTCCCAGGTTCGATTCCAGCCTCGGGTGACTGTCTGTGTGGAGTTTGATCATTCTCCCCGTGTCTACGTGGGTTTCCTCCGGGTGCTCTGGTTTCCTCCCACAGTCCAAAGATGTACAGGTCAGGTGAATTGGCCATGCTAAACTGCCCATAGTCAGAGGGAAATAGGTCTGGGTGGGTTACTCTTCGGAGGACTGAAGGGCCTGTTTTCATGCTGTAGGGAATCTCATCTAATCTAGTTCTGGACTCAACCACCCCAGGGAAAAATCTTGTCTATTTATCCTATCCACGCCCCTCATGATTTTATAAACCTCTATAAAAGGTCACCCCTCAGCCTCCGACGTTCGAGAGAAAACAGCCACAGCTCTCCCCGTAGCTCAAACCCTCGAACCCTTGCAACGTTCTTGTAAATCGTTTCTGAACCCTTTCAAGTTTCACAACATCCTTCCTCGAGGAGAGAGATCAGAACTGCACGCAACATGCCAAAAGTATCGAGAAGAGTGGCACTTGCAAAGCACAGGAGGTCAGGCAGCACCCGAGAAGCAGGAGAATCAATGTTTCGGGCATTCCTTTATCAGGAATGTGACTAGAATTGCACACAATATTCCATAAAGGGCCTAACCAACGCCCTATACAGCTGCAACATAACCTCCCAACTCTTACACTCAATGTACTTACCAATAAAGGAAAGCACACCAAACACCTTCTTCACTATGTCGGAAAAACCCATCTGATTCACTACTGTTCTTCATGGGAAGAAATCTGCCATCCTCGTCAGTCTGGTCTACTTGTGACTCCAGACCCACAGTGATATACTTGGCTTTTAACTACCCTCTGAAATGGTTCTGAACATAAATCAGTTCAAGGGCAATTAGGGACGGTCAACAAGTGCAGACTAATCCCCAACAGGCACATCCCATGAACGAATAATCATAGAATCCCCAGAGTGTGGAAACAGCCCCTTCGGCTTTACACTTCCCCTGACTAATGCACCTAACCTACACATCCCTGAACCCTATGGGAAGTTTAGCATGGCCAATCCACCTAAACTGCACATATTTGGATTGTAAGAGGAAACCGGAGTACCCGGAGGAGACCCACCCTGGGAAGAATGTCCACACAGTCACCTGAGGCTGGAATAAAAACAAGTACGGCTGAATTTTATCGTGACCAGAGCACACCAGAGCAAATACAGAGCATGTGAACTTTAAAGAATCGGATTTCCTTTTGAAACTGCTGGAAGTGGATTTTATATTGCAACTGGCTTATTGCTTGTGCCTCCTGAAAACAATGAAGCACATTCACATCTGTTTCTCTATCAATAACACTGGGGACCGGGCACCTAGCATCGTGGACTTAGTTTGCTTGCTGAGCTGGGAGGTTCATTTCCAGACGTTTCGTCACCCTATAAGGTAACATCTTCAGTGGGTCTCAGGCAAAGCAGTGTACATGACTCCTGCTTTCTGTTTATATGTTTGGGTTTCTTTGGGTTGATGATGTCATTTCCTGTTCTTTCTCTCGGGGGTGGTAGATGGGGTCTAACTCCAAGTGTTTGTTGATGGAGCTCCGGTTGGAATGCCATGCTTCTAGTAATTCTCATGCACGTCTCTGTTTGGCTTGTGTTGTCCCAGTCAAAGTGGTGTCCTTCCTCATCTGTATGGAAGGATACTAGTGAGAGAAGGTCATGTCTTTATGAGCAGCTTAAAAGTGGACAACTGATTCTGCTTTTGGAGGGGTTCAATCGTGTTGGGAATCATTATAGAGATTTCTCTTAGAAAAGGAACTAGGACAGTGAAATACTATTCTTTCCAGACTCTCATCCATCCACTACCATCAAAATTATTCATACCACTATTCAGATCATTACTCATTTGTTCAGGGGGATGTCTCGCAGGACATCATGACTGGCAGGATAATGTAGAATCCTAGTTGACAGCTACATTAAAACAAACCTTTCTCCTCTAAGTAATTGCATGGAATTCAACGCAATGTTGTCCGTGTGATGGATCTCGCAGCATCATTTACGTGACCTTTTCCTGATCACTAAAACACAATCACACACAATCAGGTACACACTGCGCCCAACCCATTTGCTGCACACAATATGATAAGGCACGCTGTCAGTGAATTGGGAGGTAGAAATCAGTCATGAGGTTCTCGAGATGGGACAAGTATGATAGTAACAGTCAAATGAATTCTGAACAATATCAAAGCCAAAGGACCTATGGCAATCAATTAATTGTCAATGTCCTTCAATAGATGTAGTGATTTTGTACTTATCAAACTGAATCATGAAAGATTGGGCTCATCAAGGATCGGACTTGATTTTGGCGTCCATCCTGCGTATATCCTTAGACATGCTGCTCTCCTCTTGGCTGCAACTTACCGACATGGCCACTTGCCATTGTGTTTGGAGCAGTGATGGGTTTTTCTTAAACAGGGTGAAGTTGTTAATCTCATGCCTTGCCCTCCTTTTAACAAGCTCACTTTGGGTGAGTTCGATGGAGAGACCAGAAAAAGCAACATTGCGTAAAGACAAGCTGACAGCAGAAACCGTTCTGAAGAAGGGTCACTCAACCCAAAATATTAACTTGGATTTCTGTCCACCGATGCTGCCACCCCTGCTGAGCTTTTCCAGCAATTTCTGTTTTTGTTTCTGAGAAGACTGTAGGCTGGATAAAGCATTGAAGAAGAGCTGCAGGAGAGACAAACGAGGATGGCGCATTAAAAGGCAGAAGGCACAAGCAGCAGCAAGGTGCTGTATGGGATTCTACAGGAGTTGGCTGGTGCAGCAGGTATCCCATTGTACCAATTAATGCAAGGAGAACAAGATGCTATGTGAAGAAGTGGGTGGAACACTTCTGGGAAAACCTCATCCAGATCAACCCCAGCTTCAGCTCTACATCACAAATTTAATAACAGCACTGCTCCATTGACTTAACATCAACCTCATAGAGGTTGCCAGCCCAATGGCATATAATGTCAGAGAGGTGATTGAAACTGGCATGACACCCCATTTGCCTTCTGCACATATGGCCCAGCAGAGGGGCAATGGAATGGACAATTCATGATGAAAAAAGAAGACGGAGCTGACCAAAGAAGACTTAAGGATGACATTCAATAGGAGAACACCACCAAAGCTGGACCAAAAGTGATCACAACAAACTAAAGCCAGTATAGAGTCTTACTGCCTATCAGTCCTCTGCTCTCATGCAGGACAAAGTCTATGTTTAAGGTGAATGATGTCAACTTTGTGGAACTATCTATTTGTGACACCAGAGAAGCCATAACAAGACCAAATGTAGACACAAGCTCCTCTGCTTTGCAATACAATATTCATCCCAATCTTACAATAAGTCCAGTGTGACACCAGCCTTTCGCTGGCTATGATTGCAGCTGAATGAGTGGCCTACTTTTGCACTAGTCTGTACTGAACTACCAATAACTTGATGTCTTGTACCTGAGCAAATTAAAAACTGAAATCTATAATCCTGTGATTAGTATACATATGAGACACTAGCTTTTTATTACGGAGAGTATTAATAGTAGTGCCCTGTAATTCATGTTTGTACGCCTGAGGCTTCTTCACAAACTTTGAAATCAGCAAGATATGCAAATAAAACTTGTCTGACTAACACTCCGGATCCTTAGCTTAAAATCTCATTTGATGTCTTAGTGCAGTGACATTAATTAGATATGGTTCCTCAGGTTTTCATTGGTTACTGACACTTCACGATGTAAGTTAAAGACAAGGCCAATTAACTTGCATTGGATTCTCTAGCTGCATTGACTATCCCATTCTTCAATAGTGATTGGTTCATTCATTGCTTTATTTATCATTGTGATACACTTGCTTGGTACACTCTAGTCAACTGAACAAACTGACTGTTAGCTGAGTTCCCACTATGGAAATGCTCTTTTACTCAACAGGCTCTTTAATCTGATTAACGAGTCTGCATTATCCTCCTTAATTAAGATTGGGAGTACAATTATTAAACATCTCAGCTTGAGTTCATTTGTTGATATGATGTTCTCATTTATTTTGACAACTAACGATATACCTGGATTATCCAAATGAGATGGGCGGGGAGTATTTTGTTCAGATAACTGATTGTTTGGATAACGGATAACATTTTTACGGGGAGAAAGTGAGGACTGCAGATGCTGGAGATCA
>NC_057742.1:31269115-31384333 GCF_004010195.1 Chiloscyllium plagiosum | reverse complement strand
TTCCTTGGATGCTGCCTGACCTGCTGCGCTTTTCCAGCAACACATTTTCAACATTTTTACGGGACTTTGAGATGTTGTTCGGATAATCCGAAATTTGGATAATTGATGTTCGGATAACAGAGGTTGTTCTGTAACGCTGAAGGAGGGGATTGTAACAAACAAACAAAAAGTGAAAATCACTTAGGGTCTCATTTAAAGAGAACAAGTTTCATTTTTGCGAGTAATCTGGAGAAAAAAATGAAGACTTGCATTTGTATAGTTCCACTCAGGGTCAAGATCACAGAATATCCAAAAATAGCAACAACGTTCTGAAGTACAGTGGCTGCTGTAATGTAGGAATCCACAATCCCTCCAATTTTCTCCATAACAATCTGAACAAAACCAGAAATCAGACTATTTTGGAGAGAAGTTAGGAAATATGATCAGAGTGGTGCTGGAAAAGCACTGCAGGTCAGGCAGCATCCGAGGAGCAGGAAAATCGACGTTTCGGGCAAAAACCCTTCATCACAACGTCGATTTTCCTGCTCCTCGGATGCTGCCTGAGCTACAGTGCTTTTCCAGCGCCACTCTGATCTAAACTCTGGTTTCCAGTATCTGCAGTCCTCACTTTTGCCAAGTTAGGAAACATGTCTTCTCACATAGGCTGGTAAGAGTGTGGAGCTACCTCCTACGAAATGAATCAACTAATCACCTGAAAACCACTCAAACCAGTTCACAGGTTTTGCAAAGGTAGGGATACCAACGATATAGAATCCAGGTGAATGGATGGAGTTTGGACACAGATTAGCCACTTTCTCAATGCTGGGGTGGCACAGTGGTTAGCACTACTGCCTCACAATACCAGGGACCTCACGTGACTCTCTGTGAGTTTGCAAGTTCTCCTGTTGTTTGTGTGGGTTTCCTCCCACAATCCAAAGATGCACAAGTTATGTGCATGGTAAATGTGGGTTACAGGGATGGGGTGGGATGCTCTTTGCAGAGTTGATGCAGACCCTATGGATCAAATAGCCTCTATCTGCGTTATAGGAATTCTTTGATTCTACGAAGGACAAAAAAAACTCGAGGAGCTAAAAGAAACCTACACCTCTCCATGTTATCAATATCCATGACACTCTTGCCAGGGATTGAAGCGAAGTTTTCATTTTATTTACAGGGTATGAATATCTAGGAAGAATATCATCTTGGGGATATGCTCTGCTGTTTTTGACAAATTGATGGAACATACTGATGGTTGTTATTTAAAGATTTTTTAAAATGAGGAAAATAAGAGAGTGTATTTAAAGAGCTGAAGGGAACATTGTGATTAATATCTCATTATCACAGTCTGTGTCACAAGCTGCAGCTGCCAGATGTGTGAAAGCGAGAGGTTTGCTGGCTGGGACCAGAATCTCAGATCACCGACTTCTGTCTCGGCTGATAAATAATTGCTGCTCATTTGAACAAAGTAAAAGTTGCTTAGTTTTGCCAGCAGGTTGCAAGGAAGTTACTGGAAACTCTACTGCATTTAAATTCTCTTCTATTTTACACTCCTGAGCACACACTCCCACCTCCAACACTGAATGAGATCTCCCAGCTCCACTGAAATGCTTGTTAAAAAATTAGGAGGAGAAAGTGAGGACTGCAGATACTGGAGATCAGAGCTGAAAATGTGTTGCTGGAAAAGCGCAGCAGGTCCGGCAGCATCCAAGGAACAGGAGAATCGATGTTTCGGGCATAAGCCCATCTTCAGGAATCTAATCTTCAGGAATCTTTGCCTGAAGAAGGGCTTATGCCCGAAACGTCGATTCTCCTGTTCCTTGGATGCTGCCGGACCTGCTGCGATTTTCCAGCAACACATTTTCAGCTTGTTAAACAATTAGGCTCCTACAGTCTGGAATTGTCTTCCCGACTCCCTCTCTCTGACCACCTTAACCCCACCCTTCCAAAAGCACTTCAAAACCCGGTTTATCTGCGTCTTGTTTTCTTATCCTCATGTCTTAATTTCCCTCTCCTTCCCTCACACTTGGCGTCCAAAGTATCCTTTCTCTCTTTATTGGAAAGCACTTACTGCTTGTGACAAACACAATTTAATTATGCACAGGCTATGCTTGTTTGTAAGGTTAACAGCTGGACGGAGGTAGGTGGGTGGGAGAGATATGGTCACATTGGCACTCAGGAAGGGCCCACATGGGGAGTGAGCTGAGTGTGGTAAGGTTGTGATATGTCATATCACACATCACAACATGTTAGTGCGCAATATCTTTTAATAATTAAATGCAGTGCTACTTTGTCTGTCTAATGGGACAAAGCTTAGCAGCAGACCCTGAAAAGACTGGAAGAAGAAAAATACTAATGGCTGAAATCTGAAACAAAACAAACAGAAAATGCAGGAAAATCTGACTCAGAGAACACAAAGAAATAGCAAAGGTTCTAATTAAGGGGTTTGCCTGAAACATTAGCTCGTTACTTCACAGATGCTTTGCCTGCCTTGGCATGGATAGGATAAATAGGCAAAGTCTTTTCCCTGGGGTCGGGGAGTCCAGAACTAAAGGGCATAGATTTAGGGTGAGAGGGGAAAGATATAACAGAGACCTAAGGGGCAACGTTTTCACGCAGAGGGTGGTACGTGTATGGAATGAGCTGCCAGAGGATGTGGTGGAGGCTGGTACAATTGCAACATTTAAGAGGCATTTGGATAGGTATATGAATAGGAAGGATTTGGAGGGATATGGGCCAGGTGCTGGCAGGTGGGACTAGATTGGGTTGGGATATCTGGTCGGCATGGACGGGTTGAACCGTAGGGTCTGTTTCCATGCTGTACATCTCTATGACTCTATGTCACTAAGATCTAATGCTTTCATTAATAAAATTTTTGAAAATTCAGTTCCCAGCTCCATTCCTCTGCTGTGCCTATTCTTGTATCCTTCCCCCCTCCATTGGGGATTGAGGCCTACTAGTTGATAAGGAGACAGTGGCACCTCAAAGATTTGGGAATAATTTGTGGAATGTTGGGGGAGTTGCTGTTGTACAAGCTCATAGCTGTGAAGGAGTTAATGGCCATAGTACATCGAGCTTCACTCCATCTAATAACATCACACAGTCTTTGGCATAAGTATCTGAAGGAAGCAGACACATTCATAGAATCATAGAAGCCCTACAGTGTGGAAGCAGGCCACTTGGCCCATCAAATCCACATTGACCCTCAAAGAGATTTCCAACCAAACCTACCCCCCCACCCTATTCCATTAACCCTACATTTCCCGTTGCCAATTCATTTAGCCTGCACATCTGTGGACACTATGGGTAATTTAGCATGGCCAATCGACCTGCATGTGTATAGGCTGTGGGAAGAAACTGGAGCAATCAGAGGAAATCCACACAGACACGGGGAAGAATGTGCAAGTGCTACATAGTTCCTGAGTGTCCTTGGGAATTATGCCTAGCAGGTTGATACAAATGATACCTACTGCTATCACACAATAATCTTCATTGTGTAAGACAATTGCCTCTTGAATTTGGACTCACCAGCAGTCTGTCCCTTCACACTGAGAATCAGATGAAGCCCTCGACTCAGCATAGAGAAAGGAGGGTAGGTGGCAGCATTCTGCCCAAACCACAATACCACAGGCTGACGAGGATGCTGTCTGAAATTATAACATCTGTCTCCTCAGTCAGAATGAAAATTAGGCTCTAAGAAGGACACAGGAGCCCAGTTACCACTTTAGGAACATGCTGTGTAGAGCTATTCAGCAGCTGTCCAGAGGCTATGAGGTACCTCAAGGTGCTAACGTTTCACGTGCTGTTTGCTGATCTCTGCTAAGGAAATCCAGTCCTTAAAATTGACCAAGTTAACTATTTACCTCAACCTTCCCCATGTTTATTGCCCACTATATCACGTCTGTTTTTACATGGTGGACTTCTCTACCTATAGGTGAGAGAATTTGGAAATGTGTGTGTTCTATGCAGACAGAAAAGTTAACTATACTAATTATTATGTTAAAAACCTAATTATGTTAAATAAAAAACCCTTCACTATAAAATAGTTATTTCTTAATTTCCAAGAGTCTGGAAATTTTCCTTCACAATAGAAAAGGAATGAACTACCAATACATAAAGAATATATACATTTTATTCTTTGAACGGGGTGTGGCCATCAGTGGGCAACACCAGCATTTATTCCCCATTCCTATTAAACTGAATGGCTTGCTAAGCTCTTACAGGGGGCAGTTATGAATCAATCACATTGCTGTGGGTCTAGGTCAGACCGGGTAAGGACAGCAGATTTCTTTCCCTAAAAGGCATTCGTGAACCAGATGGATTTTTACAATAATGATGACAGTCAGTCAATCATGACTGAGACAGCTTGCAATCCAGATTTATGAAGTGAATTCAAATTCTATTGGCTGCCATGCTAATGGCTCACCTTATGATGTCCCAAAGTGCTTTACAGCCAATTACTTATAAAACAACAGTTTTTACTGTTGTTACATATGGTAATTTAGATTGAAGGATGGATGTTGCCTCAGACGCCTCTCTGCCACTTGCAAAGAATGCCCTGGGGCTATTTAGCCTATCTGGAACTGACTGCGCGATTTAAGCTCTCATTTGAAAGATGGTACTTCTGAGAATAAATTCTCTCCTCACAGAAGTGCTGCTGTTGATGTTCTTAATCTTTTGTACACAAATCCACATCCTTTAGCTTCAAAACATTGCCAAGACAAAACCATCCTTCTGAGCCCCATCAAAACATCACATCCTTTCTCCAGTTCTGCCCCACCCCAACTCTTCACCCAACTAGAATGTAATAATGCATTACAGAGTTCTTTTTGATCCTATGCTGATATTCAATTACCACATCTATTTGGCCTTCTTGCTGTCATCCATTTTGACCCTTCAATATCCTCTCCAACAACCTTTCAGCACCATCCCTTCCTTCCCTTCTCACTCAGTCCTGGTCCTACTCGAGTCCAGTGGCTATTTTGTCATCTCAACCCTGCTTGTATTGTTAAAGATAGGGATAGGAAACCTGTGTATACTGGATATGGAACTCTGGTACAAAGAATCCCAATTACATATATAGAAATAGAATATCTACCATTTGCAATTGATTTAACACTGAAATGAGAGAATGTACGATAATTGGAATTAGGAGCATAAATAAACCATTCAGCTCTTACAGGTTCCTGGCTGATCTACGATATTTCCACTATCTACCCAGATAACATTTCACCTCCTCGCTACCTACCACTGCTTCAAAAATACTCAAAGCCTGTGCTTCCACTGCCTTTTGAGGAAAAAAGTTCCAAAGACTCAGCACCCTCTGTGTGAAAATAAGTTCCTCTCACCTCTGTCATACATAGGCAACTCCTTATTTTTAAGTTAAGACATTACCACCATGCCACATGATGCCTATTGGTTATCCAATGTTTAATGGCTGCTGCTTCATTCAACTACTCATTCTCTTCTGTAAAGTAACCCTGTATCATCGATTATCACCAACTGCAATGCCCCCTCAGCCCTGTACAGTTCTTCCTAAGCACACCATTTGGTCACAATCTAGGAATGGCTAAGACAAAAATAGAAAGAAAAATTCAAATAATTAGTGGATAAGACTGGTGTTTACACTAATTATCAATTTGCCATTGAAAGTCACAAGGATTCTGGCATTTTCCAACATCATCCTGTCCTACCTGGGGTTCTAAGCCAGACATTGAGTTTGAGAGGAGAGATTGGGAGTGAACAAACTGCATACTGGATACATTTACATGTGGATGTGAAGTACTTCTGTAAATTAGATACGGTAATACTGTTCCACAGTAAGTGGGGCAAGGGAGAGGTCACATCTCATGCAAGATTAGTTTGAAAATAATTGCCACAATTTGCATTTCTCATGATCGGAGATAAAAGCAGCTTGCTGACTAATGATTTGTAATGTAAAGCAGAGAAGTTAAAAGGCTCTGCTGTCTTCAGGTTTCGGGGACAGATGTTCCGAGAAGATAGACGATGAAGGTTTTTACTTACAGCGAACAATGAAGCACGAGCAATAAAGGAGAGATTTGGCATCCAACTATGTCAGGTGCACGTGATGGGGCTTAATAGTCAGATTTAGAGAAATTGTAGCCTCGTTAATAACTTATTAGATGTTGAGAGTTAATGGTAGATGTCATTTCCCCAGGGTAGGGATTTCAAAACTAGGGGGCATAGTTTTAAGGTGGGAGAAGAGAGATTTAAAAAAGATAAGAGTGGCAAATGTTTTACACGGAGGGTGGTTCGCATGTGGAATGAATTTCCTGAGGAAGTGGTGGATGCAGGCACAGTTACAATGTTTAAAAGACACTTAGATAAGTGCGTGAATAGGAAAGGTTTGGAAGGATATGGGCCAGGAGCAGGCAGGTGGGACTATGACTCAATGTAATATTTGACATTTTTGAAGAAAGATTGAAGTGGTTCGACAGGCCGATTAAAGAATTGATAGTAAGGGTCATAAAATGAGAGGACAATGTCGATGTTGGTGGGTGGTTGGAATTTTTACTTGTCAACCCACTCACGGCTAGAGGTGGTCCACAGTGGGATTTCCCAGCAAGGTGGCCTTGACATATTCATTGCCTAGGGGTCAGCCAAACAGGTTTGGCCTCCAGTCACTGGAAAAGGCCACAGAACCAGGGGTGGTCAGAATCCCAGACTATGAAAACTATGCTTTGCAAGTCTATCACATTGTAGCTGCTGGAGACAGGAAGTGGCTACAGCACAGGCCTTTGTCAATGATTTGCTAAGGTAATTGGAAATAATATCAAAGTACCAAGGTGGAGTAGGTTTGGCCACCCCATCATCAAGGCTGTCCTCTTATATCTACACTTACAGGTGGCCCAACTGACCATAGTTAAATCTTTAGGATGGTGGGAAGGGAGAACAGAGGAGGGGGAATAAACAATGACTGTGTCAGTAACATCCACACCTTGGGAAAGAACCAAAATTTCTGCACAACCAGGTTAACCTGAGACATTCCATACTTAAAATGGCAACCTGTCTTCAGGGAGCAATTTGGAAGCTGCCTCAGCCTCAACGGACTCCAGAAACGGGCTGCTTGGAAGTCTGCCTCTCAAGGAGATTTCTCTATTTTTAACTTTTGATCTACATCCAAATGCACCCACTCAGCCATACCAAGGCATAGATAGAGTCGATAGCCAGAGACTATTTCCCAGGGCAGAAATGGCTAACACGAAGGGCATAGTTTTAAGCTGGTTGGAGGAAAGTATAGAGGGGATGTCAGAGGCGGGTTCTTTACACAGAGAGTTGTGAGAGCATGGAATGTGTTGCCAGCAGCAGCTGTGGAAGCAAGGTCATTGGGGACATTTAAGAGACTGCTGGACATGAATATGGTCACAGAAATTTGAGGGTGCATACATGAGGATCAATGGTCGGCACAATATCGTGGGCTGAAGGGTGTGTTCTGTGCTGTACTGTTCTATGTTCTATGAGACAGCCCCCTGGACATTTACAAAAGGTACTTTCAAATCCTCAGGCAAAATCTCGAACTGTAGTGTGGGAAGCAAAAAGTAAAAATCAGGAAAACTTAAACAAGATTCAAACGCTTGCAATCTGATTAAATTACAATAACAGCACATACCTCACAAACCTGCTGTGACATTGGTGTTTAAACAGAATATTATACATCACACTATGCTTGAGCACTCTGAGCAATTCATCACACCTCTAACTATGGAGCTGGTGTCCCACTGGGATATAAAATTGCTGAATATAAAATGGTCCGCACAGTAAATTAACATGTGGTATCTTCCAAGGGCAGCTCTCAAGTGAAGCTATTTTTAACTCTGATTTTGACGGCCTATACGTTCATGAACTTCTGGCTACTGTTAAGCTTAAAGGAATGGTTCTGGGTTTAAAATGGAATTTCATTTTTGTTTTCAGTTTGCCCATCAAGAAGTAACTATATCTGAAAAAGATCTCTGAAGTAAGGCATGTTATTATATCATGTGGACTTTGTGGTTTAACGAAATGGTTAATCTCATCTGTTTGAGGTCTCATCTGAAATCTACTTAGACGTGATGTACACAAAACTGTTAGGTCTACAGAAGCTCTGCTCATCAGTAACCATTATGCTAGAAGGCCTCAAAGCTCATGTGTGTGTAGAAGGCTACAAATATTGGTGCTTATAATCACGAAGTGTAGGCCAACTCGTGCACAGTCTACTCCATGTTCTCCATCGCACCAAAACTACAACAATACCACTAAAGGCACACTTCAACGTTCTGTTCCAGCGCATCAGCTCCACAAAACATCAGAGGGGAATGCCACCTTTGGAGACTTTTCTTCTCCGTTGTTAGTTGAAACTCTGTAAACTGTGTTAATGTTAAATATGGCTGGCGTTCACTCCTCGGTTGCCTGATAGGTGCTGCATTTACCATTGTTTGGAGTGTTTAATTTAATCTGGCCTATTTCTTTTGGCACTTAAAGGCTGGCTTTTGCACATTCTTGGTGTCTAATTCCTACTTTTCAGTCATGGCATGTTAGACAGCCTCAATTATTCCCCGTTGAAAAACACATTTCACTTCCTTATCCAGTAAGTCAGCACATGGAGATGATCGGGTGATAGAGGCTGTGTTGTAGGGGACGTGCAGGAGTTTAAGACAAGGTGGCATAAAACTGACTGCACATGGCAAGTGATGAACAGAAATGGCTAATCTGAAAGAATAAATGAATTGTAATACTGCCTCCAAGATAAGAGACATTTTTATTTGCTAACATGTCAAATAACTCCATTGAAGAGAAAAAAATTCAGATACCCAACTTCAAAAACACCATTTTAGGTCTGCTGTGTGTCTTTTTAAAAACTAGTAAAAGCACAGGAGTCAAAAGATCAAAGTTAAATAACGATAATCTATTTTTCACTAGTCATGGGTGTTACTTGTGGAAATGTAACCTCAAAGGTCCTATGAACATCATTGAGAAAAATGACTGGTAGAGGTGTTTTGTGATATTCATTGAGGGGTGAAAATTCAAGGGAACAATGGAGGAACAGCCTGCTATTCTTCAAATTCAATAATTTCAGTCCCAATCTTATCATGTACTTAGGGAGGATGTAGAGGCCAGGATGGATCCTGCCATTGAGAAATCCAGAATAATGGGTTTCCATTAGGTCCCACCCAGTCTCACTTCACCAAATACCATCTTTAGTCCCTGAATCTTTCCTAAACCAGCCAGACAGAGGGAGCTATCAAGATGGCTGGGCATTCAGCTCCATGTCACAGTTGGGATGTGGAAAAGTCAGAAACACCGGTGAATTGAGCAGATTAGAGTTTGGGGGAGAGAGTGGATGGTGGAAGATCAGACAGCAGAAGAGAGATCATAAGATCCAGGGGAGGAGATCAGAAAGATTGTGAGGAAGAGATTGGATGGTTTCTTAGGTGGGATAAGGGGAATTCGTACGGTTGAGGGGAAACAAGAAGAATTGGGGACGGAGATTGAAGGGTTGAAAACTGGCTTCAGGAAAGTTTATTCAACAGGAAATGGAACACTTACTCCTGGATCAAACAATCCTCAATTCACTTTAGCAGTAGAGTTTGTGGGAATCTGAGAAATTAGACTGGCCGTGGTCATATTTAAGAAGGTGGCCAGTGCGGAGGTGCACAATCAGATTGTAGCATTTAAATGATGCATAATTACATTTAAATGAGTCACCAGGTTGTTTTGAGAGGGTTGTTTGTTCATTGCCAACTCAGTCCCCCCTCTGTTTGAGCTGCAAGTGGACAGGTTTAAAAAAATGGATTGGGTTTGGATCTCAAACTTTTTTTTTAAAACATATTCATACTCGAATGACACAAAGCCACCTGCTTTTGGTAGTTAAAGTTATCCATTAAACATTCAGCGAACTAAGAATCTTTGACTTAATAATTCACCCAGTTAATGGCAAGACCAACATAGCACATACGCATCATATTGCACACATAATGTCAGACAAGGTTAGAGGTTTAAGCTTCAGGAGGACACAGTGATTCCAGAATATATTAATTTAATATTCATGAATTAAAGAGCAGGATTTAAAAATCAGTGAAGCATTAATCAGCTACTGCTACATAATAATATTCTTTCTAATTTATCTATTCAGCAATTTTATGGCAAACCTTTGGAGCAGATGGGACGTGAACCTGGGCCTCCTGGCTCAGAGGTAGGGACATTACCACCGCACCACAAGAGCCTTACAGCTACACAGTTCTGTACTGTTACTATTGTTCCACATGATGCCGAGCAGCAAGGAGACTGACAGATTGGCATAATTATACTAACTCATTTTGTTTTTAATTACCAATGGACTTGGAAAGAGTGGCTAATCCATGCTCCATTTCACAAAGAATAGGTCTTTGGGGCTCCAATTTTCTGGATCAATTCCAAAGATTAGACTGATTTGAGGGTGATTGTTGAACATATTTTAACGACTCCTTCGTAATTCTTTAATGCAATCTACAAGATGTATTGCAGCAACTCAGCAAGCTTTTTTTAAAAAATAAAATCCTCACAGTGGAACCAGGCCATTCAGCCCAAGAGGCCCATACCAACCCCCCTTTCTTCTGCAGCACTACATAGTCATAGAATTCTCATTGTGTGGGAGCAGGCTATTTGGCCCATCGAGTTCCAGGCTGACTTTCCAAAGACCATCCCACCCAGACCCATCACCCTTCCCTCCAATCCTGCATTTCCCATGGCTAACTCAACCCACCTGGACTGCACATCCCTAGACACTATGAACAAATTAGCGTGGCCAATCCCACAAGCCCGAATAGGGGAAGGAGAAGGGCAGCAAGCATAATAGTGACATCACCGCCAAGGAGCACATACAGCGCAGGGAGAGGCCGTTCGGCCCATCGAGTCTGTACCAACCACCCGAGGCACAGCTCCCCCACTCTATCTACATTCCTAGACACTACAGATAATCTAGCATGGTAAATCTACCTGACCTGCACATCGTTGGACTGTGGGAGGAAACCAAAGTGCCCAGCAGAAACCCCCCGCATGTACAGGGAAAATGTGCAAACTCCCCACAGTCATCCAAGAGTCGAATTAAACCAGAGTTCCCGGTGCTGTAAGGCAGCAGTGCTAACCACTGAGCCACTGTGCTGGCCCATGCTGACGTGGAAGTATATAACTGTTCCTTCAATATCACTGGCATTTCCCTCTCTAGCACAGTGGAGGTACCTTCCCCGCATGGACTTTAAGAGTTCCCGAAGGCAGCTCTCCACCAGCTCAAGGACAACTGGGAATGGGCAATAGATGCTGGCCTTGCCAATAATGACCACATCCTTTTATTTGTTCATTCATGGAATAAAGAGAAAAGTCCTAGCAAACATACCAATACGTGCTCAGTGTCGACAATTAGCAATACATCAGTGTCATACAAACAATGCCTCAGAGCTTCCACAGACAGTATTGTATCCTCACAGGATTTGTTTAATTATCACTTTACAAATGGTGGCCATGTGAACAAACAGAGATTAAAACCAAATCATTTTGATGTGTTACAGGCAGATTACTGTGGTCCAGCAGACATCCATCATCATTCATTCATCTGGTGCTTTACTGAGCAGTGACTTGTTCAGAGTTATGTAGCTCATGTCTCTTTTAGTCTAGCTAAGGAGAAACGTATGGGACAAGAACGTTAGCACAGTTCAAGGTTGGGAACTGCCTCTGAAAATAGCAATCTGTCTCTCTATGATTGCTACCTCTTATTGCCTTTCTTGACATTTTATTCAATTCCACACCTTTCTCAGAATATACCTTGCTGCTTTTCAATCTAATTGCGGGTGATGTTAATGGCATCCCGTTGTTAATTCTGCAAAGAACTATCACCACTTATGTCAAAGTAGTTCAAAACTGCCTCAGAGGCCTGTGAACTGCATATAGTTCACTTCCTCTCCCCGTAATGGAAAGTACAATGCAATAGCAGTTTAGGGAAATAGTCTGAAATTACAAACAATATACAATTTTCACAAGAATGCAACCAACTACTTTACTTTCCTTAGTTATGAACTAAACAGTAAAGATACAACTCACTTGCTCACCTCCTAGATAACTTGTAAAGTTGACAGGGTCCTGAATAGTTGCTTTCATGCAGTTAAGACTTGATGCCAAAGTACACCAAAAACTTACACAGTATGAGAGAGAAGGTGAGAGAAAGACAGCGAGTGAAAGAAAGCGAAAGAGCGTGAAAGAAACAGAAAGAATGAGCAGAACAGCAAGAGAGAAAGGAATATACATGTACTGGTGTACTTTTAATTGCTCAGATCTAAGAACTATCCTGGATAGGAATAGCTCTTAGTCCCTAGTGGATATTCCACATATAAATATATAGATATATGTTTGCTTACTTGCTGGATTTACATATAAACAAGTCTCTAAAAATAACAATGTATGGTTTCTAAGTTTACCTTGGGGCTGGACTGGAAATCCTATATGGCACAATAAATCTCAACAGTTGGTTGTTTTCTTTCTCCAAATAGCTTGAAATATTTTGAGTAGCACGTAACAATCTTACCTTTGTACAAGAAGTTAACACTTGCAAAGAAACACCCTCGAGAATCAAACTACGATTACAAATTGTCACTGACAAAATGGTTATATAAATATTAAATGGTTTAAAAAGTCCAACACAGACCACAAAAGTGAAATCTTTTTTGTTTGTGCAGTCTCTACGTTCATTATTTTACACTTATCGTGAGATGATCATGAAACATGGGCGGCACGGTGGCACAGCAGTTAGCACTGCTGCCTCATTGCGCCAGAGACCCGGGTTCAATTCCCGCCTCAGGCGACTGTGTGTGGAGTTTGCACATTCTCCCAGTGTCTGCTGGAGGTTTCCTCCGGGTGCTCTGGTTTCCTCTCACAATCCAAAAAATGTGCAGGTTAGGTGAATTGGCCATGCTAAATTGCCCGTAGTGTTAGGTGAAGGGGGTAAACGTAGGGGAATGGGTGTGGGTGGGTGGCGCTTCGGCGGGTCGGGGTGGACTTGTTGGGCCGAAGGGCCTGTTTCCACACTGTAAGTAATCTAATTCAATTGTAAGATGTAATCGTTGCCAGATTGGATAAACCCTGGAGACAGTAAGGTGAAATCGCTACTCCAAACCTGACTTTTCGAGCAGCTTCAATTTTAACAACATTTGAGGCCATTGCTTCAGCTCCCAAGGCTCTAACCTGTGGAATTCGCTCACTGCCTATCCTCACTTCCTTAACAAAGCTTCATAAAACATTCCTCATTGGTCAGCTGTCCCTGGAAGCCTTTCGTACTGTTTAGTATCAAATTTAGATTAATGTAATCTTTATCAGAGTAACTGTTCTTTAGAAATGCAAGCTGTTATTGCAGATACATTGCTGGTAATGGAGGGTAAAGTAAACTGCTGACCTTGAAAGTCAGGGATATCTTATAATGTAGAAAAAGAGTACAATCAATATTTGTTAAATTATAAATAATGTAGGAGTGCAGAGGAAAACAAGGCCAGAAAGTGATGAAGGAATTCTAGCTTTTCAGACAATATCACTAACAATACATATATCCGAGCTGCAAGTACAAATATAGCATCAGTTACATCCGGTAAGGAGAATTCCTAGAGATCTTTTCAATCATTTGATCAGGTTCTCAAATAATAGGCATGCATGGGGTGAGACCAAATAAAGATCAGGGCAACAGGATTCAAAACGAAAAAGACATCAAGCAATGTCCTGAACCTTAGTTTGTAAGCTTGTTATTTTGTTTACCCCAAAAGCACTCAATGGATAGAATGGTTTTTTCAAAGTCACACCCTTCAAAGGGCACAGCAGTAGAATACGTTACAGGAACATTGGCAATGTGTAACCGCAATTTGCACTTGTATGGCCTATTTAACAGAAAAAAACCCATCCAATTATGGCACTTCACAGGGCGTGAGAAAGCTGCATGGATTAATTCTCAGAACTACAGTGAGAGTAGTTTGGATATGGCCACTCACCATGTCCAATAACCCCTGGCTAAAATGTCACTGGGCTTTCAGAGCTTGGAGATGCCAAGGGTCAAAGGTTTCTGTACCCAAAGCTGCTGATGTCACCCGCTGAGGATTAACATCAGAAAAGAGAGAAAATTATTTTGTTCTTCATCATGGTTCCCCTGACGTGTTTCCCAGAGGTTTTACTAACTCCCCTACCATCAACATTCTAGACACTAACACACAGTATATAACACCACACTGAAGCCAGAAGTCTGCAATGTAAACACAGGAAGAGCTTGGTAAGATGTCAAATCATTTTGGATAACTAGCAGTTGCTCTCATATCCTCAACATTGACTCTGGATCCCATGAAGTCTCATCGCAGCTGGTCAAACATTGTCAAGGATATTCTATAGTCCCTGATTTGCACCTACATCCCTCCCCTCAGTTGACGGATCACTACTCCACCATTTTGAACACCAGCTAAAAGAGGCTGGGCACACAAATTACTGTGGATGGGTGATTTCAATCTCCATCACTAAGAGTGGCTGCTGGACTAGGTCTGCAGCAGATGATGATAGAATCAACAAAAGGGATAAACCTACTTTAACTTGTCACAGATTCATCTATTGGTGAGAGCATTGATAGGAGTGCTCATTGTGTGGGCGTTGTGCGGATGAAGTCACATCTTCACAATAATGATACCACAGCATGCTACCATGCTCCATAGCATGGGGTAGCACACTGTAAATCAAGCCGTACTATTCCTGGAGTTGTACCAAATGTTAAAATTTGATTTAAGTTAAGCACACTCTACCCCGATTTACTTGACTTTCAGGCCACGTTCAACAGAAAGCACGCAGTAGGTTTCTGTAGTAAACACAAATGATCAATGACAAGTTATTCGACTATAGCTACAAGTTCTTTATTCTTTAAGCATTCAAAGGATGACAGCATTGCTGGCTAGGCAGTATTTATTACCCATCCCTAATTGCCAGTAGGCAGTTAAGAGTCAACCACATCGCTATAGGTCTGTAACCCAGACCAGGTAAGGATGACAGTTGCTTTCTCTAAAGGACATTACTGAACCAGATGGGTTTTTCAGACAATGGATTTATAGTCATACCTAGATTCTTAATTCCGGACTTTTTTTTATTGAATTCAAATTCCACCATCTGCCTTGGCAGGAATCTCAGGTTGTACAAACATTGTCCGGGTCTCTGGATTAACAGTCCAGTGGCAATACCACTAAACCATCACCTCCCCCTTAAACAGGTAAGCAGATATTATCAACTGGTTAATAAGACTAACTAAAACTCTCGCCCCATATAAGCTGCCTCCTTATCGACAGACAAGCAAGTAGGGAAAACACAGATTGTAGGGAAAGCTGGGAAATTAGTTCAATGGTCTTTGCTTCCCGATTCTGATGTCAAGTTGATCATTCTTCAGCTAGCCAAACCCTTGGTGTTTAGTTCTCTCTCTTCTGGAAGCTTCCACTGGTTTGTAAGATAAACTGAGCCACTGATTCACTTGAAAAATGTCTCTGATTTAAAACTTGAAAATCACAACTCAAGAAAGGTATCTGGTTTTCTTCAAGTCTAAACAGTTTTTTTTTTAAACTGCAGACACCAGCCACGTTCTTTGGGGAGAACTATAGCACACCTTTCAGTTTCTCTCTCTCTCTCTGCACCTGCAACTCTGCAACTTGTTTCTTGTTCCAAACTGCTCAGCTAGCCAAAACCAATCAGCTTCACTTGTAAACAACTCCTTGGCTCTTGAAAGTCTGCACATTGCAGCAACCTGTAACCACACAAAATAATAGTGTTCACAATAGGTACCACTTTGCTTGCTGTGAAGTTATGCAGCCATTCTGGTAAATCGCTGTTTTTCAAAACAGGTTCTTTCTCCTTGCATCCATAGTTTTAAACAAGGACAGGAAGGGACAGTTCTCACATGATGGGAAATCACTGAAGTACTTTGTGTATAAGTACGGTCTAAGCTATGGTATGACCACGGCCCAACCATTAACAAATAACATGGGGGAGGAGAGACAAGTGGAAAGGCTGAGAATCAAATTAGCTATCAACTGATATAGCAGTATTGCAGGGAAATGGCCAAATTTGAAAGGTCTAGTTGAATGGTGGAGCAGGCTTGATGGACCGAATGGCCTTCTTCTGCTCCTGTGTCCTACATTGGCCAGAACTCAAATCTCAACTCACATCACTGCAACAGATAACCTGTTCATTACTTTATTGCTGTGAATGGGACCACCCTGTGTGAAAATTACTTGCCATGTTCATTGTATATTACAACAATAGTTACACTCTCAAAGGGTTTTCTTTTAGCTGTGAAACACTTTCTATTCACCACCTCAGGATGACTGATAGTACAAGCCCATTTCAGAATGATTCATTCACTCAGTTTCCACAAGAAAAGGCCTTGCCTGAGGTCCTGAGTGCAACAGATGCTAGCCATTAGTAAATTCAATTCACTCCATGTGATATCACAGAATGGCTGATGGCACTGGATACTGCAAAGGCTAATGGCATTCTCAATACTCTAACAATAATATGTGAGATTCCAGCATTAGCTCTGCTCATAGCCAAGCTGTTCAACTCAAGTTCAGCACCGGCATCCAATCACCAATGTGGAAAATTACTCATCAATATCTTGTCCACAAAACGCAGGGCAAATCCAATTTAGTTAATTATCAGCCAGTCTATTCTCAATCATCAACAAAATGATGGAAGGTGTCATTGACAGTGCTATCAAAGCAACATATGCTCAGCAATAATCTGCATACTGAAACTCAGGGCCACTCAATTCTTTACCTTATTACAGTCTTGGTCCAAACATGGACAGCAGAGCTGAACTCCCAAGATGAGAATATCTGGCCTTGTCATAAGGCAGTAGTAGACCAGGTATGGCATCAAGAAGCCCTAGCAGCCCTGGGAGAAAACTTTCTGCTGTTCGGAGTTATACCTAGCACGAAGGAAGATGGTTTTGGTTGTTGCAGGTCAATTATATCAGTCCCAGGACACCTCTGTAGGAGTTCCTCAAGGTAGTTGTCATTGGCACAACCAACGTCAGCTGCTTTGTCAACGAGCTTCCCTCCACCATAAGGTCTGAGGTGTGGATGTTCACTAATGTTCAATGCTGCACAAATGTTCAGCATCACTCACACCACCTCGGATTCTGAAGGAATCATATGCAGGACCTGTTCAACATCTAGTCTTGGACTGATCATTGCCATTTATGCCACACAAGTGCCAAGACAATGATCATCTCCAATCAGAGAGAGAGGGGGAGAGAGAGACAGACAAGAGAGAGAGAAGAGAAAGAGAAGTGAGAAGAGAGAGAGAATCTAATCATCAATCTTTGACAAAGGCATCATCATCGCTGTATATCTGGGGGGTTACCATGGTAGACTCGTCCAGCCATATGAATACCATGGCTATGAAAAGGTCAGAAACTAAGAATTCCAGGGTGTCTAACTGACCTCCTGTTTCCCCCAAGCCTCTCAATAAGGCAAAGGTCAGGGTGCAATGAAATATCCTTTACTTGCTGAATGTGTACAGCTCTGACAACATTCAAGAAGCTCTCATGCCATCCAAAATCTCTGACATTTATTCTCTCCAGCAGAAAGCACAGTGGCAACAGTATGTCCCACCAATGAGATGTACTGCAGCAACTCATCCAGGTTCCTTCAATGTTACCATTCCGGCCTCTACCATCTAGAAGGACATGGGCAGGAGATGCATGCGAACACTACCACCTGGAATAGCCCCTCCAAACCACACACCATCCTGACTTTGAAATACATCACCACTCCTTCACTGTCACTGGGTTGAAATCCTGGAATGCTCTTCCCAACAACACTATGAGCACAATGACATCACAAAGACTGTAGCAGTTTTAAAAAAGACACCTGACCACTACCTTCTCCTGGGCAGTTAGTGAGTAGGCAATAAAGGCTGGCTAAAATAATCACACATACAACCCATGAATAAATATAAAACATACAAAAAGGTCTGATTCCAAATAGTTAAATAGCTCTTTCACGTTTATAAATTGCACAAGATTTGACTGATGACCTCCCTGAAATGATATACAATCTCACCTTTTAGTTTAATGAACTGTCATTTGAATGTCTGTAAAAAGTCATGGATTACAGACATGAATTTTGTCTACTAAACAGGCAATTCTCAGCAATTTCTCTGTAATCAACCCTCCTTAATGAACAGAGGTCACGGATATAATTTCTGTCACAAATAAATTGAAGAGTCAGGAGAGACTAATCAGTATCAGAGTTTGTTCTACCTTATCCTCCTGTCCAAGTGATGTTTAGTGCTGGGACATGGCAAGTTTAACTTGATATTACCTTTGTGACCACAGGGAGATTCCATAGGAGCTATTCTTCTGAGGTGTGCATAGCCCATGCATCATACTTTATTAACACAGAGACTGATGTGAATTCCAAATCAGAAGGTGAAGCCAGGGTCATTCTCAGTGACATATATTTCAGCTGCTCTAAGCACTTACTGACTGAAACTGGAACTCTATCTCAAAGCAAGCAATATTCTGTTGAAGCTTTTTTGCCAAATCCATTCCCAATACCATCAACGTCAGCAATGGTACTGCGCACAAATCATAGCACAGTGCGACACAGGATTGTGGCTGAGATACCACAGTGCGACAAACAGCTTGGGCCACTATCTATCTGTGCAAGTTGTGTCTTCACAGGCCTGCCCTAGATAACACACAGTCTATAGGCCTTTGAAGAATGCTGGTCTTTAACAGACCTGACATGAGTGAGAATTCACTTTGTTTCCCAAAGTCCCAAAACACATTATAAGAGCTCACAATTTCTGTAAATTTTGAATGGTGTCCTTTGAAAGCAGATTTAATTTTAGTCCGTTCAGCCAAATCTTTGCCCACATTATCTGTAATAAAAGGCAGCATCCTCCTAACTATGCATAACACACTTTAATTATTTCATTTCATTGACTGCACTCCTCACATGGAGAAACAGTGAGCAATCAAGAAGCCAGGTTCATATTGTATCATCAATGTGAGGGAATGAGAAACATTGAGCACAGTTTCACTTGTTAGTGACTCATTTAATTCAGACAGGAAGTTGAAATGCAGATTGATTCAGAATTCAGGACCAGGTCTAACTTGATGACAACTCCACCTGGTTGGATGGCTTCTCATCTCCATGGCTCTTTTTAGGGGCGCACTCCAAGATAAGCATCAGCTGCTGCTGGAGTACCCTCAGCTCCACGAAAGATGCTCTTCAGTCTCCAAAACTTATTGATCTTCTGGTGTAATGCAGCAATAACGACCAAATGTTACAGGCCGGCATAATCCAAGATCAAGCAGGCTCAAACTGCGATGTTCTGAGTCTGGTCAGCCGTTGCACAGGGGCTGCTTCAGTGTGCTTCATCCTTGGTGTTGTGTCCTCAGGGACAGCTTTAGTGAGGTGGACTAAGGCACATCCTGTAGCCAGTTAGGAAATTAATAAGCCGTGGTTGGAACAAAAAATGATATTTGTCTTAACTTTGTGTTATTTACTTTTTATAATTTATTTAATTAAATGGTGCCGGATTAGTTATGGCGACTTATACACATCTTACTGTATTTTCATAAATATGTCACATTAAATTATTATACATAAAAACTGAAGTTTAAAATAATTGCCGCAAAAGGCTCAGTGGTAAAAAGAAAGTTAAAGTCCATGTCCAAGAGGTTAAACTATAGAATCTCTTGGGAAGTGTCTGTGTTATACAGCTTACATTTTCTAAAGATCACATGGAATTGTATTGAGGGGACTCAGTGCCACACGATGTATAGATAGAACTTGATCTATGTTGTACTTTTGGTATTGTCCAAATAAAGCTGTTATAGAGTGTAATTTTATAAATGGTTATCAATAATGTACATTTAGAAATAAGTTACTCAGATTGGTCTCCAATCATTGGTTCGGTTTAGAAAACAATATACGCAATTAACAAATAATTAACTTTCAGTCAGTCGCAAACATAAACTCAGTGACTGATTCACTTTTCATGTCTTGGACTCATTTGATGGATTAATGTAGAATTTTAACTAAAGATGAATAATTCTGACTAATGTTTAGCTTAATTTCTTCTAAGGATAGTTGTTAAACAGTCAAGTTTGGGTAAATTGCGAAGGAACACAACTGATCTTTAAAGGGTTGCAATTCTTTGTGGATGCTCCACCACTTATAATACGCACGGCTGTGAAAGACAGATTTTTGGCTTTTCAGGGAATCAGAGATCTGGGAAGAAGGTGGGAAAACGGAGTACAAGCCCAGGATCAACCACAATTCTGCGGATGGATGGATGTAGACTCAACACGCAAATGGTCAGTCAAAGCTGCATTGCCATGCTCTGAGGGTCCATGTGCATTGAATCACTGCCTTTAGTTTTGCTGTGTTAATGAGCCACAGAAAACAAAAATCAGAGGTTATATCCTGCTCCTATCTCTGTGGTCTTGAGAATTAGTCCTGGCAATGACAAGCTATGAAGCTTTTATTCGTGTGTTGTGTGAGCTGTGGCTGGAGATATACCCATTAATGATGAAGGACACAAAACATCAATTCTCCTGCTCCTTGGATGCTGCCTGACCTGCTGTGCTTTTCCAGCACTACACACTCGACACTGATCTCCAGCATCCGCAGTCCTCACTTTCACCACACACCCATTAATATTCTACCTTCTTGGTAGCTTTATCAGAGCCTGAGAATCGAGATCCTCACGGGACTCTGCTTATGGGCATGCCAGCCCAGAGTACAATGACCATCACATCTCATATTGAAGTAGACTGTCAGTCATAAGTCCAATTACATCTGTCAGCTAGCTTTGTGTTTCCAATATGTGGCAGCAAAATTAACCTTCCTGAATGATGGAGGTGCCACCAACAAATGAAAGATGACCCAGTTAGGCACTGGAGGTGTTCTAACATTTTCTTCCCCATCATCTTGAACCCTTGCAGTTAACAAGAGCATTAAACTGAATAAGCTGCTTGTAGCTTGAATTAAAGAAAAATGATCAGGAAAAAGCAGCCCACTTGGTTGGCATTACATTCACAAACTTTCACTCCCTCCACCACCAATGCTCAGTAGCAGCATTGTGTACAGTCTACAAGATGCATTACAGAAATTCAAAGATTTTCAGACAGTACCTTCCAAACCCATGACCACTTCCATCTAGAAGGTCAAGGCCAGCGGATATATGGGGACAGCGGATATATGGGAACACCACCCATGGTTCCCTTCCAACCCATTCATTGTTCTGCCTTGGAAATATATCACCATTCCTTCACTGTTACTGGGTCAACATCCTGAAATTCCCTCCCTCAGGGCACTGTGGGTAAATCCACAGCACATGAAGGTAGCCCAGCACCTTCTCAAGAGCAACTAGGGACAGACAATCAAAATGCTGGCCAACCAGTGACACCCACATCCCACTAGTGAAGATAAAAAAAACTACTCGTTTTTACTGATTGAGGTGTCTCCACATTCATTGTTCACAAGCTTTGTAACAAATAAATAGTGCTATGCAACTGCCGCAGAGCAGAACTGAAAAGCTCAATAATAAAGAAATAAGAATTTAATTTCTCAAGTGCTTATTATTTTCACACTTCATTTTGTTTTAAAATGAAAGATGCCCAACTAAATTAGAATGCCATCCTGATCAATTTTCTTCAGTGTGACACTATTCAATTTCATATTTGTCTGTCAAGAAATTGACTGCAAAGAGGAGATAAATACACTCCAGATTTGATTGAAGTTTCAGGTAAACATATTGTTACCAGGGCTTCATTAAGCCAATGCTGAGTGTGAGGAAAGCTGGCTACAGGAAAGGCCTGCATATAAATTCTGTGTCTTACGATCTTATACTCCACAACCACCTGATGAAGAAGCAGCGCTCCAAAAGCTAGTACTTCTAAATAAACCTGTTGGACTATAACCTCTCATTGTGTGATTTTTAACTTTGTACATTCAAAGGGAGAGGAAAAGAGAGTCAATTAAGTGGTTGTGATAGCAGCAGGTGTTCATGGACAGTACGAGAAGCAGAATGGCGAAGAACAAAGGTAAATAATCAAATGAGATTAGTAGAAAGTATGAAAATTCTCTACAGAGGAGAGCTCAAAAATAAGGTAGTTGACTGCACAAGGGAATATGAAACATAGAAGTACAGAAGGAGTAGGCCTTCGGCTCTTTCAGCCATTCTCTAGGGTCATGGCTGATGATCTAACTCAGTCCTTTGCTCCTGCTTTCTCCCCACGCCCTTTGATCCCTTTAGCTCTAAGAACTGTATATATCTCCTTCTCAAAAGCAGCGTTCTGGCCTCAAATTGCTCTCTATGGCAGAGAATTCCACAGATCCACCGCTCTCCAGGTGATTAAATTTTACCTTGGTCCCAGTCCTAAATGGCATGATCCATATCCTGAAACAGTGACCCATGGTTCTGGACTCCCTGGTCAACAGCAAAATCCTTCTGGCATTTACTCTGAGTCATCCTGCTAGAATTTTATAGGGCTCAATGAGATCCAAATGTTTCTAAACTCCACTGAATATAGTCCTAACCAATTCAGTCTCAAAGAGTTCTAAATCCACAAACACCTTTCCCATTGAGGTCACTATCCAGAGTTAGTAAAAGAAAGTCAATTGTACTTAAGTACAGGGATACAGGAGTACAGTGAAAAGTTTACAATGTTGCCATTCACGGTGCCATCTTAGGTATCTAGACACAAAATCTTACAAAAAGTAGAAAAATAAAGAAATATTAAAAGTTCACCATTACAGTTCTAAAGAAATAAAGTTAAAAGTTTCAAATTACAGCCCTTTGTTAGCCATGGGCCTGCAGGTGCACCCTGCTAGGCTTTCCCCATGAGGGCTCAATCTCCCCCTGCTCCTGTGCTGGACTTGATTGTCCAGAGTGTGTTGATGGAGAGCTGAGCAAGAGGGAGACAAGCTCTTGGAGCCTTGTGGACTCAGCCTGTTGCTCAACATTTTAAAATCATATGCATGAAGAAAGACAAGTTTTCCATTGTTCATGCTTTAGATATTTAACAGTCACGGTTAGAATGCATGTGAGGTATGCAAAGTTAACGAACTATGACCTTTTGCATTTGTGCCTGGGGTACTGGCACTTTATAATAAGGAAGACCAGGGATGGGCGGAGGTCAGTGCTGGGAGTATACAACACTCCTTTACCCAAGCTCAAAACCTACTCTTTATTAATTACATTAAAGGAGAAATTTTTCAAGTAAACATCAGGATACATAGTCAACAAACTGGTCAAAGAGTTACTAGTATCTAATTGGATGCTGAAGTACAAAATAATAACTAATACCAATTTGTTCTCTGATTTGGCAATTGTTAAGAAGTGAAAGATAGTGTGACCAGTACCCAGTTACGAAGAGTTCCCTCTTTCGACGATCAGGCCTCTGATGAGGAATGCTGTGCCTTGTCTCCAATACCTGATGTTCCATTCTGAAACCTCTCTGCTCCTTTAACCCCAATTTTACAACCAAGCTTTTGACCATTTGTCCGAAAAGCCACAAGTGGCTTAATATCATTTTGTTTTTCTTGATTTCATTCTTTTGATGAGATTTGAGATATTTCATCACGATGAAGATGTTGTACAAATATTGTTGTTGATGTTTCAGGGAAAAGTCCACAGGGAATCTTTGAAATTAACGTTTAGTTCTGTCCCAGTTCCAAAGTGTCAAGAATTGTGGAAGCACATCAACAGCTGTTTGAAATCTAATGTTTCCCAGATGGGTTATCAGATCCACGCTAGTCCTAAGTACCAACTTCACAGCCTCTTCAGCTCTCTGTTGCATCTTTAACCTGAGAAAGAAACCCAAAGCTGGTCACGGCAAATGGCACTAGGTAGAGAGATTTTGTAGAGGCTTTCTGTTGACAGAGAGTTAAAAACAGTTTATCCTTTCTTATCTGCTATCCTCCTTTGAGCAGCTAAAATATTTCATTATATTGTAACTTGTTGGCATTGGATGTTATAAGACTAGAAGACATAGGAGCAGAAATTAAGCCATTTGGCACATCGAGTCGACTCTGCCATTCAATCATGGCTGATAGGTTTTCCGACCCATTTTCCTGCTATCTCCCCGTAACCTTTGATCCCCTTGACAATCAAAAACTTAACTATCTCTGTTTTAAATATACTCAATGACCTGGCCTCTACAGCCCACTGTGGCAATGAATTCCACAGATTCACTACTCTCTGGCTAAAGAAGGTTCTTGTTATCTCTGTTCTAAAAGGTCTTCCCTTTACTGTAAAGCTGTATCCTAGCGTTCTTGTCTCTTCTGTCAACGGAAACATCTTCCCAATGTTCACTCTGTCCAAGCCATTCAGTATTCTATAGGTTTAAATTAGCTCCCCTTATCCTTCTAAACTCCATCAAGTATAGTCCTAGAGTCCTCAAATATTCCTCATACTTATTCCTGGATTCATTCTCGTGAACCAATACATCCTTCCTGATATGTAGAACATGCAATACTCGAAATGTGATCTGACCAGAGCCTTATAAAGCCTCAGAAGTACACCCTTGCTTTATTTTCTAGTCCTCTTGAGTTGAATGACAACATTGTATTTGCCTTACTAACTACCAACTCAACGTGCAAATTTACCTTAAGAGAAACCTAGACTAGAACTCCCAAGTCCCTCCGTACTTCTGATTTCTGAATTTTCTCCCCACTTAGAAAATAGTCCATGCCTCTATTCTTTTTGTAAAAGTGCATGACTTCACACTTGCCCACGTTGTATTTTATCTGCCACTTCTTTGCCCACTCTCCTAACCTCTCCAAATCTTTCTGCAACCTCCCCACCTCCTCAATACTACCTGCCCCTCCACCTATCTTTGTATCATCTGCATACTTAGCCAGAATGTCCTTAGTTCCCTCATCCAGATCATTAATGCATAAAGTGAAAAGTTGCGGTCCCAACACCAACCCTTGTGGAATACCATCAGTCACTGACCTCCATCTGGAGAGGGACCCTTTTATCCCCACTCTCTGCCTTCTGCCAGAACGCCAATCTTCTATCTACAATAGCACCTTACCTCTAACACCATGGGCCCTTATTTTACTCAGCAGCTTCCTGCGCAGCACCTTATCAAAAGCCTTCTAGAAGTCCAGGTTGATAACATCCATCACTCTCCTTGGTCTAAGCTGCTGTTACCTCCTCAAAGAATTCTAACAGATTTGTCAGGCATAACCTCCCCTTGATTTTCCCTTTTATTGATCTATCAGATCTGTCTTTCTTGTGTTCCTCTATGGGGTGGCTGTTGCCATGTTGCTGGCAGCCAGAATGGAGGTCACTAGATGATCCACCATTCATTTGCTCCTGGCTTAAGTGACCAGGATTAATTTTATGCAAATAATTTGTCACCTCCGTTTTTCTTATTGGACAATGCATTTAACCTGCCTCTGTCGCAAAATATGCTCCACAAAAATGCTTTCAATGCAGAAAATGCTGTTAAAGGAAGCAATATTTGCCATAAAATCGACTGCATGTCCTGTTCTACCTCCACCTCATTGGGTGACATGGTTAACATACTTTGTAATTTTTAGTGATTAAACTTTGCTGCCACTGAGTTTAATTCAAAGGAAGCTGCTGAAATGGTCAGATATTTCTTGACTCAATATCTAATGATATGTCACTCCTGCACTTTGCTCCTCCTACATAGTTCTGAATGTTTCCTGTCTACTTTTTTTAAATATATTCTATTCCGTCTTCTATATATTTGAGAAACAAGTCCCATTTTCTTTGGTTCTCTCCTGAAGGCACTGACATACACATTGGCAGTCCTGATACAAGCTCTGGAACAATTGTATCCTGGAATAGTACACAGGTGTCTCACGATCTTTGCAACTGGATGACATTTGCTGGATAATCCTAAATGTGCTGACAATTAAATTTAGGATTGTCAGTTGCAGTGTGGTATGGGTAGATGCCTCATATTATCACACGGAAGGAACATGTACATGCACTGTCCCTGTTTCATCTCAGCAGAATAGGTGACAGCCATAACTTGGCTCATTGTTCAGTGCAATGCTCTGACCAGAGTCTGCCTCGCTGTTTTAAAGTAAAAACAAAAACTTGGCTATTACCTGTCAATCTGCACTAATGGGTATAGTTTCCAAGGCAACCTCTCTACTAATCAGAATCCAGCTGTCAATGAATCACCACCCTCTGATCATGCAGTAAAATGTTGATCTTACCTTTCCAACTTAGATTCTTGTGAAATGTCCTGATGAGTCCAAGAAAAAAAAGCTTTGGAAAAACGTTTTTTTCATCTATGTCTTCCTCATTCATCTCAAAGTAAGAATGGCCACTTAATTAGCAGGACCAGGGAATGAAGTTTCCGCCCTGTAACTCACCCCTACCCAATCCTCCTCTGCCAACAATTTTACAGCTAATCACTGCCTGTTTTCATGGACAGCATTAAAACCTGCCCACTGGGAGCGTACATTTTGAAGGGATACTGATACCCAAATGAGAAGTTTTGGTTAAGTAGGAACAGAGTGGGGTTAGAGAAATGCTATTGCTGCTGATTAAGGACTACAAGATTAAGGGCGTTTGCTTAAAATTAGACTCAGCCATTACAAAAATATAATTAAGTCACAGCCAAGTAGCAGAAGTAGGCCATTTGGCCCATTGACATCCTCCGCTGATAAATGAGATCATCACTGATTTGATAATCATAAACTCCATTTTCCTGCCTTTTCCCCATAACACTTGATTGTCTTACTGATTTAAAACCTGTCTATCTCATGAATATGTTTAGCAACACAGACTTGACAACCCCTACACTAAGCAAAATGGAGAGAAGGAATTCATCTTCAACAATGTTCCAAGTGGAAGACCCCCTTTTTAAAAAATGTTCATTCATGGAACATGGATGTTGTTGGCTGGACCATAGCCCTAATCTATCCCTAATTGCCAGAGGGCAGATCTGAGACAACCAGAATGCTAAGAGTCTGGAGTCACATGTAGACAAGGTAAGGACAGCAGATTTCCTTCCCTAAAGGGAATTAGAGAACCAGGGGTTTGTACAGTAATCAACAATAGTTATATAGTCACTATAAGCCTGCTTTTTAAATTTCATTTTTTTACTCAAATTTCACCATGTGCATGGTGGGATTTGACCTGATGTGTTCAAAGTATTAGCCTGGGATTCTGAATATACTACTCCAGTGATATTTCCACTATTCCACTGCCTTCCATAATGTGAGATAATGCCCTCTGATCCTACACACTCTGCATCTACACTGTCAAGCCCACTGGGAAATATCAGTGTTTCAATAAAATCCTTCTCAACTATAATGGGTACAAGCCCAAACTATTCCAACTCTCTTCACAAAAACCCCCCGCACCCCCCCATACCCACTATCAGCCTAGTAAATGTTTTGCAGACTGCATCCAATGTCAGTGTGCTTTTCCTTACAGACGATGACCAAAACTATTCACAGCATTCCTGTTGTACAGTGATTGAACAGCTCTTGCAAGAGTTCCCTATTTTTATACACCATTTCCTTTGAAATAAAGGTAAATTTTCCATTTGTTGAACCTGAACACTAGATTTTTGTGATTTATACATGATGGCATGCATAACCTCACATTTTCCCATTTTACATTCAATCTGCAAAGTTTTGGACCATTTGCTTAACCTGTCTTTGCAGGCTGTCTGCACTATCCTTACCAATTGCCTTCACACATATTTCTGTGTCAGCGACCAACTTGAGAATACTACACTCCTTTCCATCAAGCAAGGGATTAATATATATTGTAAATAATTGTGACCTCAGCAATACCGCCTGTGGCACTCCACTAGTTATAGATTGCCACCCTGAAAATGCCTCTTTTTTCCTAACTCCCTATTTCCTATTAGTTAATCAATCCTCTATCCACTGCCTCCAACACCATAGGCTCTTGATCTACTAAATAGCGCAACGAGTGGTACTAAATAAAATGCCTTCTGAACATCCAAATGTGGAGTGATATGGTTGCTCAGTGATTAACACTGCTGCCTCACAGTACTAGGGACTGAGGTTTGATTCCGTCCTCGAGCAACTGTCTGTTTGGAGTTGCACATTCTCTCGGTGTCTGCATGGATTTCCTCTGGGTGTTCTGGTTTCCTTCCACAGTCCAAAGACGGTGATGGATTAGTCATGCTAAATTACCTATAGTGTCCAGGGGCTATGCAGGTTAGGTGGGTTAGCCATGGGGAATGCAGGGTTACAGGGGTGGGATGCTCTTCGGAGGATCAGAGTACATCAATGGGCTGAATGGCCTGCTTCCATAGTGTAGGGACATCATGAAACACATTAAATCCAGTGCTTCCTCTTTATCTATTCTGTTTCTTACTTCCTCAAACAATTCATAATGACTTTCATGAAGCCATGTTGACTCTTCCTGATTATATTAAGCATTTTAAAATGCTCTATTACATCCTTTTTCCAATAACATGTTAAACTAACTGGACGACAGTCTGCCTTTTTCGCTTTTTGGCACTCGTTACACTGTCAGGTTTTGAATTCTCTGGCATTTTTCCAGATTCTAAGGGGCCAGGAAACACTCTCCATAACTGCATGATCAAAGTTCAGAACTCGCTTTCACAAATGAAAATTAATCAATTATGTTTTTTGGAATCAGAGCCCCATCGACGTCTGTCATCCAAAGAAATAAAAAGATATGAAGCATAGGGTTAGCTTGCAGGTTAGACCTTTCATTAAGCAGCAGAATCAACACGAAGGGTTAAATGCTTGTTTCTGTATTCATCATTAGTCGCTTAGAAATCCCTGTTTGTGAGAGCTTTGAGTGGAGGAATTCCCTCCTTACTCCCTGGTGGTTCAGACTAAAATGGACTACCAGCTGCTGCTGTTTGTGATAATTATGTTAGTCACAACCTACTCCTGCTGGAGACAACCTGACTGTCTTTATCCCCAAGGATCCAACACTAAACTGCCAAGATTTACCAAGGTATCACACTGCCGCAGTTATCAAACCCCAAACCTGATTTCCTTAACATTTTCATCGACAAGCAGTTAAGGTCTTGTTATGATGCAGGAATCCTAAATTTTGATCTGCATTTCTGCTTTTGGGCCACCTCTTGAACTACAGAAGACTCACTTGCTAAGCATTCAGAGAGAGTGCAGCTAGATAGCATAATAACAGTCATTACCAGGGAATGTGAAGAGGAGCTTTGAATGGTATTGTCAGAGCAGTCTTTAGAGACAAATTCTACATCACCAGGCATCAGATTGAAGGTACACTGAATTTTAAACGGTCCTGTTGCTAGGCAACTGGTTAATGTGGAACGGAAGAAATGTTTACAGCTGGTCTCATCCCCCTCTTAATAAACGTCACTCTCTCTGGTGGTTATCCCGTGAATCCCACCAGACAATGCATCTATGCTGTCACTAGTGACAGGATTGAGTTTGGCTATGAAGGCTAAGTGGATTAGCCATGGGAAATACAAGATTACAGGGACAGGGTTGGGGGTTGAGGCTAGGTGGGACGCTCTTTGGAGGTCCTGGGTTTGAATGGCGGAATGGCCTGCTTCCACACTATGGAGATGCTCCGATTTTAAATTATTCATCTGCCACACAGCAACTATTTTAAGGTTGTTCAAATCATGGTCACTGCCTTTTAAACACAAGAGTCTTACAGTGTACAACATTGCAGCTGTTAGTATTCTAAACTCCAATAGACAGAATGCATATGACTGAGGGATGAACAGAACCGGAGACATTACGGGGTTGAAATTGGTCTTGAGGTGTCAGCGCAAGTGGGCAATAGTGAAGTCAATTTTCTTTCCCAATGACGACCTGCCCAAGGTCACGCTCACACACCGGAAACGGTTTCTGAACTTAGCTTGGAGAATGATTTCTGCTGAATAGACAAAGCACAGGAAGCTGCAAAATGTAAATCGAGGGTACGCGCATTATACCCAACTTGTGTAAGAACTATTTTGTCAACATGCTGCAATTTTTAGAGAGATGTACAATGTCCATATATGGCTTCAGAGGTGAACATGAAGATGGTGCGAAAGTCATGACAAGAGATTTGCTGTCAGAAATATGAATTATATAGACGTCAGTTTAATTAGTCATTTTGCAAGAACGGCCATATAATCGTGCTTTCTCAGACCATTAACCGTGTCAACATGCCAATACAGGTATAATATTTTTCATTCATTCATTCACAGGATGAGGTCAATGCTGACAAGGCCAGCACTTATTGCCCAGAGGGAAGTTAAGAGTCAACCACATTGCTGAGAGTCCAGAGTCACATCTAGGCCAGACTAGATAAGGATGGCAGGTTTCCTTCCCTTAGTGAACCAGTTGGGTTTTTCTGACAATGGATTTGTGGTCATTATTAGATTCTTAATTCCAGACTTACACTGATTTCAAATTCCAAATTCCACCATTTGCTGTGGTGGGATTCAAACCTAGGACCCCAAAACATTATCTGGGTCTCTGGATTAACAATTCAGCAATAACACCACTACCATGTGCTGCATCATTCTATAATTCTACTCTATCACTGTAAAGCACATTTTAACAACCTGCATAGTTCTTTATTTTGGATTATTCTAAGTCAAAATCTGTCAGATCTTAAACTCAGCTATCAAGGGTTGAAACATGGAGTTCATTTGTTCCTGAGACTTGATTGGTGTATGGACCCTGTCAGGATGACATTGAGTGCCGGGGACACTGAGCTTTCTTAAGGTGTAATGCCGTTGGATGGGTGGCTAAGAAGGGATCTCCATGGATCTCCTACCTAGAAAGGAGTCCATGTCTTTTGCTATTTCCATAGTTCCAGACATTGCATGTAAATGCAGTCATCTTCACAAAATACTGCTGCAGGTTTAAAGAAATACTTGCCATGCTGTTAATCTGAAAGTCAAGAATCATAAATGATGTAGAAAATCCAGGGAATTCACCCCACCCAACCGACACATTTCTTGAATTTGAGAGGTCAACTTGCTAAGGGTTCAAGGATTTGAACAAATTTGTTCACATGCTCTGATTGCAATTAAATCAGGGAGCATGGCACATTCGTCACTCCAGATTCAGACTTGTTGAAAGGATTTACAGAACCTTCAGTGATTTCCCCACCTCCCCTAAATTCCAGACAATATTTTGCTGGTGTTTACCTCGTCTTTTATGTGCTCACTCAGTGGGCTGTGTACAAATCCTGTCGGTTTGAGAGCTTCCTCAGGGGAGGCAAAATCCTTTGTGACTCTAAACACGTCTGTGATATCACCGAAATATCCCCAGCAGTCTCCAGCAGCAACTGGTCTACTTAAAAATAGTTCCTAGCATTGAATACATTTCATGCTACACTTGAAGAAACAACCCATAAAACCTGCTTGTCCATTTTATTACGTGCACCTGCCCCTCTGCAATTATTGCCATGGTAACTAGATTTGACTGGAAAGTTTGAGTGCCTATAATGCTCCAGCTCTCTTATTTTTCCTGTGTTGGCCTCAGACAGATCAAGACTGTGGAATTAGGGAGTAGAAGTTAATCATTGCTGTGCTCACATGCTAGATGGAAAACAGGGCTAAGATGATCACAGGGGAAAGTGAAGAGGTCTATGAGGGTAGACCCTCTTACCCAAGACCCTCTGGGAAACACCTGGAGGCCTCACACAGTTTCAGGCATTCAGGGCTTTCAAAACAAGTCCAGGCCTCTTGCACATGAAGTCAGAAAAAGCAACTGTCCCATGGGGCATCATGGCTGGGCCAGCCCTACTCAGTTGTTGCTGACATACATTCAACAAGCTCATAAATATATTCCTTTAAAATGGAAAACTGTTCAGCTCCTCCAGACCTCATGCCTGATGCCCACTGATCCTCCAACCTCTGCTGCTCCTCCTGACATCCTCTGCCCAGACTCTAATCTGAGCATCTTGCTCTTGAATTTTAAAAAATTGAATCCTTTTGCAAGTTAATTTGCCCGTTGTGCCTCCATGGACACCAACAGCTATCACTCACCTCATGGAGACACACTTACTGGGAATTGATATTAATGTTGGCATCCAATAGCAATGCATTTCCACTTTGATTGTGAGCACGTGTGATTGAGAAGAATGCCATGACTAATAATGGGAAAGGTCCTCTGGGATTTTAGTTTAACACTCATGAGCAATTTCAATTGTGCAGCAGCAGCAGCGCTATAATAGATGAACCTTGCATTCATATGTTGTCTTTGTATTTGTAAAGCACAGTCAATACTGATCCTACTTCCTTCTCAGCATTTGCAACAATCCAGGAGGCACCACTTGCCTGTGGACATGGTGACCTCAGTGTGGGTCAACGAGTGGCAGATGGAGATTAATTTAGATAAATGTGAAATGTTGCCTTTTGGTAAGGCAAACCAGGGCAGTGAATGACAGGGCTCTGGGGAGTGTTGCTGAACAAAGGGACCTTGGGGTGCAGGTTCATAGTTCCTTGAAAGGGGAGTCACAGGTATACATTGTAGTGAAGGAGACATTTGGTATGCTAACCTTTATCGGTCATTGCATTGAGCATTGGAGTTGTGATCTCATGTTGCGGTTGTACAGTATACTGTTTAGGCCACTTTTGGAATACTGCATTCAATTCTGGTCTCCTTGCTTTAAGAAAGAAGTCTTAATCTCGAAAGGGTTCAGAAAAGATTTACATGGAAGTTGCCAGGGTTGGAGGGTTTGAGCTATAAGGAGAGGATGAATAGGCTGGGGCTGTTTTCCCTGGAACATCAGAAACTGAAGGATGACCTTATAGAGGTTTACACAATCATGAGGGGCATGGATAGGGTAAATAGACAAGGTCGTTTTCCCAGGTGGGGGGGCAAAACTAGTGAGCATAGGTTTAAGGTGAGAGGAGAAAAATTTTAAAGGGACCTAAGGGGTAACTTTTTCATGCAGAGGATGGTCATACATGGAATGAGCTGCCAGAGGAAGTGATGAAGGCTGGTACGATTACATTTAAAAGGCATCTAGTTGGTTACATGGATAAGGAAGGGTTTAGAGGGATATGGGCCAAGTGCTGGCAATGGTACTAGACTATTTTAGGATATTTGGTCGGCATGGACGCTGTACATCTCCATGACTCTACGACTCTTGCGCAAGCCCCATTTTTATCCATTCAGAACTAATGGTCATGCTTTCAGCTTCCAAGGCCCTAAGCTCTGGAATTGCCTTGGGACCCTCTTCATCTCCGTGACCCCCTCCCATTCTTTAAGAAGCTCCTTTAAACAGATTGCCCCAATCAGGCTTCTGCTCACCTGCTCTAATGTATATGGCTTGCGATCAGATCACGTTCCTGGAAAATCACTTGGGTTTTTTTTAAACCACTTCAAAGATGCTTCATAAATGCAAGATGTTGTCATCATCTTACTCTATTTCAAAATTAGCATATTTCACTGTTTATTAATTTAGATGAGGGGACAGCCTGTTCTGCAAACACAGTTTAACACCTAGATTGTCAAGAAAAATTTGTGTTCCCTTTTAGTGTGATGTTTTGCTGAGCATCTGATATTTATGTTCCTAAGTGAAAATGTAACAATGAGTTACAGAGAAATGTAGGTTAATAGTAGGCAAGGCCATTGTGGTGATGTTGTACAGTCTTCAGATGATAGTGAAGGTAAGGTAAAAGCATAAGTTAATTTGATTTTTTGCTGTTCACCACCAACCCAACCAACCTGCCCAACTCCTCAAGGCTGTTTCTAGCTTGCTCTAACTAGAAATATTTAAACTATTACTAAGAGTGCACCCATTATATTGGTTGAACTGCTTCCAATGCAATGATTATTTTCTTTTCTTCATTCAGACCAGCATTTATTGTTAACCCTTAATTGTCCATAGGGACATTGCTGGCGGTCTGAAGTCTCATATAGGCCAGAGCAGGTATGAATGGCAGCTTCCTTCCGTAAAGAGCATTAGTGACCCAGATGGGTTTTTCCAACAATTGACAACGATGCATGGTCATCATTAGATTCTTAATTCCAGATTTTTACTACCCAGGTCCCCGGGACATTACCTGAATCTCTGGATTAATACTCCAGTGATAATACCGTTCGGCTATTACCTTCCCCATATAATATTCCAATCAATTGAGTGACCTTAACATTTTGGCAGATCTTGACATACTGGCGTTTACTTAAGCTAGCTTCATTTCAGCCTCTAACAGAACCTAAGCCCTCACTCTATTCCCAACACTTTCTGCAATCCTTAGCAATAATTAGACCATGAGGGATCTGAAAATTAATCTGAGCAATCTAATGAATAAAGTTCTTTCACAGATTCCAGTCAGATCCAATGGATGACAAATGTACACAGAACCCCATTGTATCTAGTAGGCCTTGTTTCTGCTAGAACACATTACTGATCAGCACTCTGGGGTTATACCAACTCTGCATCAATTTGCCAATATACTGTCAAGGAGAGGTCAAAGCAATAACAATTATAAAATCCAGAGGCAATGTATTGATGTGAAATTCAGATCCGAGTCAGCCTTAACAAATTGATGCTTTAATTGTGGAAAGCAATTGATTTTAAAAGTACATTTGGGAATATGCAGAAGGTACAATTATTTCCATGAGCAATTCCTTTACTCACAGATTCCTGCTGGGTCAGTGTGCAAAGTCATTGCTCAGAAACACTGGAGCCAGAGTGGTCCATAGTTCTTCTATGGGTTCACTATTCTCTGTTGACATAGTGTTGGGAAAAACTACAAGTAGATTATAGACATAAGAGAGGAAGTTATGAGGGTTTCTGTTGTTGATAGGCACTGCCAGGATCCCTACTGGAAAATATAGATGTGAATGACGAGCATGGCCATGATCACGTATGGCCTCTATCAACCAGTCAACAAGACCTTGGTTCTTGTGCTAAAACTAATCACTTGAGACAGTACCTATGGAGCTGGAAAGCAACAGTGAGCAGTACTTTCAGGCGAGGAGGAAGAAAAATAATTCAATGTTTGGTGAAGGCGAGTCCAATCTAATGTTGGGGTTCCAACATATCAGAGCACAGTGGGGTGTGGGACCATGATTTTACTGCAAATGTACGTGTGTGTGTGCGCGCGCGATTGCGTGAGAAAGACAGTGCTTGAGAGAGCAAGCGAGAATGCGTGAGAGAGCGCATGAGAGAGAGAATAAGAGAGAGCACAAGAGAGAGCACGTGAGAGCGAGCGCATGAGAGAAAAAGACTGTGTGCGTGAGTGAGACACAGAGAGAGAGAAAGAGTGTGTGCGTGTGTGTGAGAGAGAAAGAGAAAGAGAGAGAGAGACTGTGTGCGTAAGAAAGGGACAGATTGTGTGTGTGTATGTGTGTGTGTCTCTGTGCAAGAGAGAGAGATACAGAGAGAGAGAGCGCATGCACGTGAGGGGAGAGAGAGAGAGAGAGAGAGAGACAGTGTGCGTGTGTGTGTGTGTGTGTGAGAGTGAGCAAGTGGTGGAGGCTAGTACAATTGCAACATTTAAAAGGCATCTGGATGGTTATATGAATAGGAAGGGTTTGGAGGGACATGGGCCAGGTGCTGGCAGGTGGGACTAGACTGTGTTGGGATATCCGGTCAGCATGGACACGTTGGACTGAAGGGTCTGTTTCCATGCTGTACATCTCTATGATTCCAAGTGTGAGAGTGCGCGCAAGTGTGTGTGTGTGTGTGTGTGCACATCTGTCTACGCATTAATTTTTGCATGTATGTACATGTGATTGTGTGTGGAAGAAACAATTCAGTTAGTCACTTCTAAAATGAGTGTAGCCAGTTCAAAAATTGCACTGAAAGCACATAGGGTGGAGCACGTTGAGTCCAACAATATGGTTTTTATTGACAATTATTTATCCTTAAAAAGAACGTGCTGTTCTCTTCTTTTGTACAGAAGCATATTATCTCAGTTAATCCATTTCATTAATATTACTGCATTAAGATGAGTGGCAGGTTATGTGATTGGTCAGAATATAAAGAATGGCACAGCATGACTAAAAGATTAATTAGGAGGAAGAAAGTAGAGAAGTAGAGGTTGCTAGTCAAGATAGTATTTTTAAAAAATTAAAATTTCTAAAGTTATCTCAAAAGCAAAGCAGTGTTGGTTCTTGAGAGAGTGAGAATAGGGAGTTGAGAGTGGATAGGACGGACCAGGTAAGACAAAGGGTGGAGGGGTTTGCTTTTTAATCAACAACTTTTGGTGCACAGACATTGCAAGCCTGGGCAGCCATTGCTCCCCCAACCTTGAATTCCTCACCATCAAATGCTGCCCCGTCTAACTACCATGGGAATTTAGCCCTGCTACATTAACTACTGTGTACATACTGTCACAAGCAAAGGTTGAGGAAGCTCTGAATGTGCTGTAATCCATCACTAACACCCTGGAGACGGAACACCCTGAGGCCCTGTTCATTGTAACTGGCGACTTTAATCAAGCCAATCTAAGAAAGGTGTTGCCCAAGTACCACCAGAACATTACCTGCCCCACAGTTTAGACCACTGCTACACCAGTGTGAAAGATGCCAACCGCTCCATCCCCGCCGTCATTTCGGGAACTCCGACCACAATGCTATGCTTCTTCTCCTGGCTCATAGGCAAAAGCTCAAGCAGGACACCCTCCCGTGGATACAAGCCCAGTGCTGGCCGGAAGAGGCAGAGGATCAACTCAGTGCTGTCTGGAATCAGCTGATTGGCCGTGCTCAAACAGGCCGGAGGTACCTTGGACAGGTACGCCACCACCGTCACAGACTTTATCAGCAAGTGTGTGGAGGACTGCATACCGAGGAAGTCAATCTGGGTGTTCCCAACAGGAAACCCTGGATAAATCAGGACATACAGAACCTGATCAGGACACCCACTCAAATATAAGGAATCTGAGTATGATCTTCGCAGAGTCATTAAGACAACCAAGGACCAATACCGATCCAAACTAGAGACCCAGACAGACACCCGGCGACTATGGCAAGGACTGAATGACATCACAGGTTCTAAAAAGAGACAGTGTCAGATAGCAGACGATGACATATCCCTCCCAGATCATCTCAACGCCTTCTATGCTTGCTTTGAGCAGAGTTTTGGTGGAGAGGTAACCCCTATTCTCACACATCCTGACGAACCTATCCCAACAGCCACTGCATCGGAGGTCAGATCAGTTTTCCTTCATGTGAATCCAAGGAAAGATATGGGTCCAGATGGACTCAGAGCATGTGCAGATCAACTAGCAGAGGTCTTCTTGGACATCTTCAACTTCTCCCTGCAGCAGGCCACTCTCCCTGCCTGTTTCAAGAGGGCCAATAGCATCCCTGTACCTAAGGAGGCTCAGACAGCATGCCTCAAAGACTACCCAGTGGCCCAAACTTCAGTGGTGCTTTGAAAGGCTGGTCATGGCTATATCAACTCCAGCCTCCCTACTACTCTTGACCCACTCCAATTTGCCTATTGGACCAACATATCCATGTCAGATGCCATATCACTTGCCCTTCACTCCTCCCTAGAACATCTTGACACCAAGAACAGCTACGTAAGAATCCTACTCATTGACTATAATTCAGCCTTCAGCACTATTATCCCCTTGAAACTGATTACTAAGCTTAGTGATCTCGGACTAAGCCCCACTCTCTGCAACTGGATCCTCAGTTTCCTGACCCCACAGGCCACAATCAGTGAAGATTGGGGACAATATTTCATCCTCACACTCAACACTGGAACCCCCCAGGGGTGCCTACTCAGCCCCCTTCTGTACTCACTGTATACCCACGACTGCATCGCCAAATACCAGACTAATGCTATTTATAAATTTGTTGATGACACCACCATAGTCAGTCGAATCTTGGATGGCAACGAAACAGACTGGTGGAAGACCTGGAAAAATGGTGCACTGAGAACAATCTAGCTCTCAATGCTGGCAAAGCCAAGGATCTCATTATTGATTTTTGGCAGGGTGTTATTCATGCCCCATACACATTAATAGCACAGAGGTGGAACGCGTGGGAGTGGTCAGCACACCAAGCTTTGTTGGACTCTTCATGTGGACGCACAGGTTACAAAGGCCCAACACCGTCTCTTCTTTCTCAGGCAGCTGAGGAAATTTAGCATGATGGCGAATACCCTTGCCAACTTTTATAGGTGTGCCATCGCGAGTATTCTGTCTGGATGTATCACTTCCTGGTATGGCAACTACACCATTCAAGGTTGGAGATGGTTACAGAGAGTTGTGAACTCTGTCCAGACAATCACAAAGGCCAACCTCCCATCTATAGAATCCATCTACCAGGCCCGCTGTCAAGGAAAGGCCGCCAGTATTCTCTAAGATCCATCCCACCCTGGCAATGCTTTTCTACAACCTCTACCATCAGGGAGAAGGTACAGAAGCCTGAACACACACACCCAGCCGGTTTCGAAACAGTTTCTACCTTACTGTTGTGAGAATACTGAATGGACTCTCAAACTCTTAACATTTGCCTGTATCTGTGTTTTTGTTTTTGCTGCTGTTTACCTATTATTTACTTAACTACGCTACTCAACTCTGTGATCTGCCTGTATTGCTCGAAATACAAAGCTTTTCACTGTGCATCTGTACACGTGACAATAAATTCAATTCAATTCAAATGGCAGACAAAATGAACAAATATTTGCTTCTGCGTTCACTCTCGAGGTGATACAAAAATATTCCAGTAAAAGCTGTAAAGCAGGAGATGGAAGGAAGGGTGAAATCACAATCATGGATGATGCAGTATCAAGCAAACTGATGGAACTATGGCCTGATAAGGCTCTGGGTAGACTTCAACTCATGTCTTTAGGGTGAGGGGGGAAAAGATATAAAAGAGACCTAAGAGGCAACTTTTTCCACTTAGAGGGTGGTATGTGTATGGAATGAGCTGCCAGAGGAAGTGGTGGAGGTTAGTACAATCGCAACATTTAAAAGACATCTGGATAGGTATATGAATAGGAAGGGTTTGGAGGGATATGGGCCGGGTGCTGGCAGGTGGGATACCTGGTCGGCATGGACAGGTTGGACCAAAGGGTCTGTTTCCGTGCTGTACATGTCTATGACTCTATGACTCTATAAGTGGTTAATGACATAGTAGCTTCAAGGATGTGAATTCTCCAAAAGCCTCAGATTCTGGAAAGGTGCCCACAAACTGGAAAATAATAAACCCAAGCCTCCCAGAAAGGAGGGAAGCAGAAAGCATAAAAGTATAAACCAGTTGGTTTGATGTTTGTCATGGAGAATGTGATGAAATCAATATTAAAAAGATGATAGCTGTACATTTAGAAAAACTCAAGGAATCTGGGAAGAGTCAGCATGGTTTCACTGAAGGGAAATCATGTTTATCAATTTATTGGAATTCTTTGAAGAAATAACACATGCTTTGAGTAAAGGGGTAGGCATACAGTACTTGAAATCCTAAAAGGCACTTGATAAGTGTTACATTGAAGATCATTATGGTAAACAAAGCTCCTGGTTTAGGGACACCACATTAGTATGAATAGGAGCTTGTCTTGTTTGGCAGAAAATGGAGCGTGTGCATCAATAGGTCTTTGATTGGCAGGATGTGATGCGTATAGTTCAAAAGGAGCCTGTGCTCATATTTTATGTCAATGACTTGGATGAAGGGGGTAAAGGCATAATAGCTAAGTTAACAGATGACACCAGGAGGGAGGAACGTCTGTTTTTGGAAAAGAACAAGGGGACACACTTATAAAGGCAGGATGCTTCGAGGGAACTTGAAGAAATCCTTTTTCACCCAGAGGGTGGTGATAATCTGCAATGCACTGCCTGGGAGGGTAGTTGAGGCAGGAAACCTTACAACCTTTAAAAAGGATAAAAATCACACAACACCAGGTTATAGTCCAACAGGTTTAATTGGAAGCACACTAGCTTTCGGAGCGACGCTCCTTCATCAGGTGGTAGTCAGATGTTAAAAAGGATGAGCACTTGAAGTGTCATACCATTCAAGGTTATTGGTCTAATGTGGAAAGTGGGCCTTGTGTCGGTAGAAGTGTACGTTTTGGTAGCACAGACTCAATGGGTCAAAGAGCAGCTTCTGTTCTGTATGATTCTGAGACATATGGAAGTTGCTGACATGTATAGATTTGGTTGAGAAAATGGGCAAAAACCTGACAGATGGAGTATCATGTGGGAAAATGTGCAGTTGTGCAGTTTAGCAGGCAAAATAAAAAAAAAGCAATACACTACTTCAAAGCAGAATGTCTGTAGGATTCCAAGGCACTGCAGGATTTAAGTGTTCTAGTGCAGAAGTAAAAAAATATTATGTAGGCACATAATCGAGGAGGCTGATGGGATACTACTCTTTTTTGCAAGAGGAATTGAATGCAAAAGGAAAGAATTTATGCTTCAATTACACAAAGCATTGGTGAGACCACATCTTGAATATGGTGTGCAGTTACATAAATTAATTCTTGGGATGTGGACATCACTGGCTAAGCCAAGACTTATTGCCCACATCTCTAGTTGCCCTCGAGAAAGTCATGGTGAACTGCTTTCTAGAACTGCTGACATCTATTTGCTGGGTACAGACCCACAATGCTGTGCTGAACAGGAGTCAAACTGGACTTGAGATGTTAACTGTTTTTCTCTCTCCACAGATGTTGCCGGACCTGATGAAGTCCTGCAGCATTACCTACCTTTTTATTTCACACCCACAATGTCGTTAATGAGAGAGTTCCAGGATTGTGACCCGATGACACTGAAAGAACAGTGATATACTTTCAAGTCAGGATAGTGAGTGGTTTGGAGGGGAACTTGCAGATGGTAGTGTTCCAATCAATCTGCTGCCCTTGTCCTTCTGGATGGAAATGCTGATGGGTTTAGAAGGTGCTGTCTAAGGAGCTTTGGGGAATTTCTGCAGCGCATCTTGTAGATAGTACACACTGCTGCTATAGGGCATCGATAATGGAGGGAGTGGATGCTTGTGGATGTGGTGTCAATCAATGAGGCTGCCTTGTCCTGGATGGTGTTGAGCCCAACAAGTCCGCCCGACACTCCAAAGAGCAACCCATTCAGACCCATTCCCCTACATTTACCCCTTCACCTAACACTACGGGCAATTTAGCATGGCCAATTCACCTAACCTGCACATTTTTGGACTGTGGGAGGAAACCCATGCCGACACGGGGAGAATGTGCAAACTCCACACAGACAATTGCCAGAGGCGGGAATTGAACCTGGGTCTCTGGCGCTGTGAGGCAGCAGTGCTAACCACTTTGCCAAGCTGCACCCATCTAGGCAAGTGAGGAGTATTCCATCACACTGTTTTAAAATCAGGTGCTGGCATTCAATGGCAGAGATGAGGAGTTCAGAGAAATGAGACTTTGAAACTCTGTCTCATAAGGCAGGGCAATTAAATATTTTTAAGACAGAGGTGGTTAAAGTTCTTTTAGACAAGGGAATCAAAGGTTATTCAGGGTAGGACAGAATGTGGAATTGGAAGAAGAAAGAATCAGCTGTGATCTTACTGAATGGCAGATCAGGCTTGAGGGGCCAAATGGTCTAATTCTGCTTCCATTTTGTGTATACGTTCCTTTGTGATAAAAGGCTGCTTTAATTAGAAGGCAATTGAAGACTCGTGGTACATGTATTCAGCTAAGTCTTGTCCATGTAGAATTGGAAGGTTTTCTAAGATTAAAAAAAGGGATTCAAGGTTTGTGTAACGATTTGTAGCTCGGGTGCCGTTTGTTGTAGTTGTGGGTATGTTCGCCGAGCTGGGGAGTTGATTTGCAGACATTTCGTCCCGTCTAGGTGACATCTTCAATGCTTTGTGAGCCATCCGTGAAGCGCTGCTATACTCTCTCTTCTGGAATGTATTTGGTTCCATTCCTGCTGCTTCCAGATGCCGGTTCCAGTTCCTTGTTGTAGTGGTCGGTATACTGGGTCTAGGTCAATGTGCTTATTGATGCGGTTTTGTGGCTGAGTGCCACGCTTCTGGAAATTCTCTGGCTGTCCTATGTTTAGCTTGTCCTATGATCATTGTGTTGTCCCAGTTGAACTTGTGGTCCTTGTCATCTATGTATATGGCTACTGGGACAGTTGGTCATGGCATTTAGTGGCGAGTTGATGTTGGTGGACGCTGATTGCTAGGTGTCTGCCTGTTTGGCCTATATGGTGTTTCATACAGTCTTTGCGGGGAATCCTGCAAATTATGTTTGTCGTGCACATTATGAGTATAGGGTCTTTTGTCCTGTGGAGCTGTTGTCTGAGTGTGCCTGTTGGTTTATGGGCTGTCATGAATCCCAGTGTGTGGAGAAGTCTGGCTGTCAGTTCAGAGACTTTTTTATGTAAGGTAGCACGGCTAGTGAGTTAGGGCATGGCATGTCCTTGTTGCCTTGTTTGTCTGTTAGGCATCTGCTGATGAAGTTGCAGGGATTACTGTTCTTGGCGAATACTCTGCAGAGGTCTTCTGTTTCTTCCCTTCGTAGGTCAGGAGTGCTGCAGTGTGTTGTAGCCCTTTTGAACAGGGTCCTAATGCAGCATCTCTTGGGTGTGTTTGGGTGGTTGCTGTTATAATTCAGGATATGGTCGTGTGTGTGGCTTTCCTGTACACTCTTGTGGTGCATTCACCTTTCTGTGTTCTTGCTACCATTACATCCAGGAATGGGAGTTGGTTGTTGGTTTCCTCCTCTCTCATAAATGTCATCCCTGTGAGTAAGGTGTTGATAATCTGGTGTGTGTTCTTGATTTCTGTTCTCTTAATGAGAACAAAAATGCCATCTATGTATCTGATCAAGAGTTTGGCTTGGATTGTGGGAGGGCTGTTTATTCCAATCTTCTGCTATGAGCCCAGAGATGGGTGAGCCCATTGGGATTCCGTTGACCTGTTCAAATATTTGGTTGTTGAATATGAAGTGTGTCGTCAAGCACAGCTAACCAATGAAATAAAAAACAGACTAATAACCAAGATTGACCTCCAATAGGACAAAATCAGAAAGCATCAACACCCCAAGATTTTACAGATTACTAAAACTACACAAACCAGACCTAACACTTAGACCCACTGTGGCACTCCCAGGAATGCCATCGCATAAACTGGCAGAAGAATGCCAACAAAAACTAAAACATCCTAACAGTTCCAAGCACTCTGTACAATCATCACAGGAATTCCTAGACAACATCAAAGAACACAAACATAGACACAAACACAAACGAAGCAATGGTCTCATTTGATGTAACGGCACTGTTCACTTCAATTGACAAAACTCTAGCCAGAGAGACAATAGCCAACCTCCTGGAGAAGCAGAACAAACAACACGATAGGGAACCCATCAACAAGGAACACATACTCAAACTACAAGGCTAGTGCTTGACGACACACTTCACATTCAACAACCAAATATACGAACAGATCAATGGAACCCCTATGGGCTCATAGCAAAAGCAGTGATGTAAAGGTTGGAACAAACAGGCCTCCCACAATCCAACCCAAACTCTGGATCAGACATGTAGATGACACTTTTATTATCATTGAGAGAACAGAAATCAAGAACACACACCAGATTATCAACACCATAACAATGTAACACTTGGTCGAAACCTAGATAAGCTGGTTGCCTGGAAACGACAAAACAGATTTGAATTCAGCCAATCAGTTTAAATTATAGCCCCCAAAATATCAAATTCCAATCAAGTTTGAATTTAGTATACTGACAATCTTAAAGGCCAATGACACAATCTGATACTTTGGGGGTATAAGACTGGGGAAAATTGACCAGTTGGGAGGAGAACTGCCAAAGCCAACATCTGCAGACTGCCCAGAGAATAGCTCTCTTTAAGGCTTTGAAAACTTAAATTTTTAGTAAATCTTACTCGGGGTTTTATCGGACTAGTATTATAGAAGGCAAGGTAAAAGATAGGTTAGAGGAAGGAATGGTGAATAGTTGTTAGTTTATTATTCTCTGTTATACTTTAAGAAATAAAGTTGTTAATTTTTACTTCAAATAGTTCTTGGCCTCTTGAATTTTCACAGATTACTGCATGGGATAAATCTTTTCTCTGTTGCTGGTTTAAATTAAACAGGAGGGTTTAATCCTGTGTCGTAACAGTTTGAGGGCTCATTGTCAGGATGTGAACTGATTTAGATAGACTTGAATAGGTTTGGGGGTACGAAACATTCCAGCAGATTTAAACATTTGCAGGTTAGTGTCCTAGACCTCTAAATAAAATGTAGATGTGACAATCCGTTTAATTTCGGTGACTTGTGGTTGATTAAATTAAAAATGATAGAAATAGCTCTTAAAATTACTAAAGAGGTTCTGGGATTTGAAGATGATTCTCAAATTTGCTAAGAAAGCTTAGAAGGACAGAAAAAGGCCATTCTTTTAGAATTAGCAAACAAGTTAGATTTGGGTTCAACCAAGTACAAAAGTAAAGCTGAAATTGTAAGGGACTTACTCAAACACTTCAGTGCATCAGAGAAATAGACATGTGCAGTAGAGGTAGGAAAAATTTAAATTACAATTGAGGAAAATGGAGTTAGAAGATAAACAAAGGGAGAGAGAAAGAGAAAAGAGAGAGAGGAAAAAGTGACAGCGAAGATTCTTATCTGAGCAAAGAGAGAGAAAAAGGGAGAGACAAAAACAGAGAGAATTTGAATTTGAGAAGTTGCGATTTAGTCAGCAAAGTCAAGTTAACAGGATGAAGATTAAAAGAGAAGGTAGTGATATATACAAACATGTCAAAACTCAGCCACATTCTAATGAGAAAGATGTTGAAGCCTTCTTTATTTCATTTGAAAGATTGGCTAGTCAGATCAAGCGGTCCGAGGATTTTTGTGTAATGCTAGTTCAGACTAAACTGGTAGGCACAGGTAGTGAGGTATTTGCCGCACTGTCAGATGAGGTGTCAAGAGATTATGAAGAGGTTAAGCAGGCTATTTTAAGTGCTGATGAATTGGTACCAGAAGCATATAGACAGCGGTTCAGAAACACAAATAAGAAACCAGGTCAGACTTATTTTGAGTTTGAAAGAATTAAACATAGTCATTTTGATCGATGGATGTGTGTTTTGAAAATAAATAGGATCTTTGAGGCTCGAAGAGAGATTATTCTGCTGGAGGAGTTTAAAAACTCACTTCCAGAGATGGTAAGAATTCACGTGGAGAAACAGAAAGTTCAGGAAATGAGAAGGGCAGCAGAATTAGCAGATGAGTACATGTTGATGTGTAAGACAAGCTTTCGTCCTGTGAGGAATAGAAGTTGGGAGAAGGAGAGATCCTACAGTAGGAAACCAAGAGTAGAGAGTACTGGTAAAAATTTGTCACAGGATAAAAAAGCCCAAGAGGATGGAAAGGTGGTGAAAGGCCTCAGGTGTTTCCACTGTGGTAAAGTGGGACACGCAAAGTCACAGTGCTGTTCGTTAAAGAAAGGCACTGTGGGAAAAGAAGTGGTAAAAGAAGCTAAGCCAGTGGCATTAGTGAAAGTAGTAAAAGAGACCCCAAGAAGAGCCAAGAAGCTGCAGGAATGTGCACAGCCTAGGCAGGGGCTGGGTATGGAGTTAGTTGTAGTTGATCTCTTCAAAGACTTTGCCTCTGTGGGTAAAGTTTACTCAGAAAGAACAGGGACAGATGGACAATAAATTATAATTTTGAGAGCTACAGGATCTAACCAGTCGCTGATGGTAAGGGATGAGCAAGTATGCACTCTTTCTGATCTGTTACCGGAGTGTGTGGTAATTTGTGGGATAGATGGACAGACATTTAGCATTCCCCTATGTAAGATTAGATTGGAGTGCCAACTCAAGACTGGGAAGTTACAGTGGGAGTGATTGACAGAGTGTCAGTTCCAGGAATCCAGTTTGTTCTTGGGAATGATTTGGCAGGATCCAAGGTGGGAGTGACACCCCTTGTTGTGGATAAGCCCAAGGAAGACCAAGAAACTGAACAGTTAAAACAGAAATATTTTGATATTTTTCCAGACCATGGAGTAACCAGATCCCACTATCATAAGTCACTGCACGAAGCGAAGAGTAAAGAGAAAGATGAAGTTGAAGTTGAAGTTCAGTTAGCGGATACCCTGTTTGATATAAAGGAGCAGAAAAGACCTGAACAGGCAGAGGGACAGAATGTTATTCCTGAAAGGCAAAAGGACTTACAACATCAAGAGAAGATGATAAAAGATATGTATGTGGATGCATATCCTGAAAAGGAGGTAGAGAATATTCCGGAGGGTTATCATCTGAAAGATTTAATCCTAAAATGGAAATGGAGACCACGGCATGTTAGTGAAGAGGAGAAATGGGCAGAAGTGCACCAGATTGTGTTGCCGGTACCTTACAGACAGGAGGTGTTACAGGTAGCACATGAACTACCTGTAGGAGGTCACCTATGGATACGAAAGACTCAGGCTATGGTACAAAAACATTTTTATTGGCCTGGAACGCACAAGGATGTGGTTAACTTTTGCAGTACGAGTCATACATGCCAAATGGTAGGGAAGCCACAGATGGTAATAAAACCAGTCCTGTTGTTGCCAATTCCTACATTTGAAGAACATTTCATGCGGTTTATAATTGATTGTGTCGGTCCCCTCTCGAAAACTAAAAGTGGGAACCAGTACTTGTTCACCATAATAGATGTGTCTACCAGATCTCTGTAGGCAATTCCATTACAGAGTATCAAGGCAAATAAAGTGGTAGTGGAGTTAGTAGCTTCTTTACACAATATGGGCTACCCAGAGAGATTCAGTTGGACCACGGGTCACATTTTACTGCTAGACTGTTTAAGGAGGTTATGAAGCAAGGTGGCTTCAGACCTTGATGACTATTTTGAGAGCATACTGTCAGGACTACCTGAATGATTGGGATTAAGGTATCCCATTTGTATTATTTGCCATTAGAGATACCCCAAATGAATCTACTCAGTTCACTCCCTTTGAGTTAATATTTGGTCGTGAAGTGAAGTTTTGAAATTAATCGGAGAAAAATTGACAGGACCAAAGTCAGAGATCTCACAATTAGATTATGTATCGGAGGTGATGGAGAGAATAAATAGAGTAGGTGAGATGGCTAAACAGCACCTAAAGAGGACACATTGTAGAATGAAGCAGGTGGCAGACAAAAACTGAGAGACTTGGACATTTTCCCAAGGGGATGACGAGTTAGTACTGTTACTTGTGGTAGGAGATCCCTTTAAATCCAGGTTTAGTGGTCCCTATCGAATTGGGAAACAGTTGAGTCAGGTGAACTATTTAGTAAAGATGCCAGATAGAAAAAAAAATGGGTGTGCCATGTGAACATGCTGAAACTGTATTATACAAGAGAGAAAGAACTGGAGAAACAGGTGTTAGTTACTGCAGAGTAAGGAATCAAATCCAGATGATGTGGATTTTGATGTGCCTCAAAATAGATTAAAAATGAAGAAGTCCTTGAGGACTGGGATGGGTTAGTAAGCTATCTGTCTCAGGAGCATAGAACACAGTTGAAAGATTTGTTACTGCAGTAGAAGGACATTTATAAGAATCAGATGGGGAGGACTAATGCTATTGTACATGAAGAATACATAGGGAATACTGCTCCAATAAAAGGCTTAATCCTTTCAAAGCCAGACTGGTCCAGATGGAGGTGGAGACCATGCTCGACGAGGATATCATCAAACCAAGCCAGAGCGAGTGGAGTTCGCTGATTGTCTTAGTATCCAAACCAGATGGGACTCAACGACTCTGCGTGGATTATCGGAAGGTCAATGCCGTTACAAAATCGGACTCACATCCAATTCCTAGATTGGAGGACTGTATCGAGAAAGTCGGACAAGCCAGTTACATCACCAAGTTGAACTTAATGCGTGGTTACCTTTACCAGAGTCAGCGAAAGAAATTTCTGCGTTTGTAACCCTAAATGGGCTATATCAGTTTAAAGTGATGCCCTTTGGAATTAAGAACACACCTGCCACATTGTGGCTGGGTTAACAAACTGTGCAGCCTATTTGGTCAATGTAGTGATCTTTAGTAAGTCCTGGAAAAATCATATGGTACAGCTGGCAGAGCTCTTTGAACGACGACAAGAAGCAAAACTGGTGATAAACTTAAATAAAACTGAATTCACGAAAGCAGAGGTGACATTCTCCGGACATAACATCGGTCATGGAAGGTTGACTCTACAGAAATCAAAGACAAAGGCCATTGAGGAATTTCTACGACCAACTTTGAAGAAAGTTGTGCTTCAATTCTTAGGAGTTAGCGGATTATATCGGATGTTTGTTCCAAATTTCAGCAGTGTAGTGGCATCGTTAACTAATTTGCTGAAGAAGAACACAAAGTTTCGGTGGACAGAACCATGCCAAGGCACATTCGACCATTTGAAAGCCATATTAACCACCAAACCAGTTTTAGCTACACCAAACCTATCAAAACCTTTTAAAGTCACCGCTACAGGAAGATGAAGATGGGATTGAACTGCCAGTTGGTTACTTCTTGGAGAAGATCAACATCCACCGAAGGAAATACTCCACAATTGAAAATGAACTATTGGGTTTGGTACTAGCCTACAACAGTTTAATGTGTATGTCACAAACAATGTGTCGGAGAAGGTTGTGCACATAGATCACAATCCGTTTACATTCTTAGAATGCTTTAAAGACAAGAATATGAGACTATTTCGTTGGAGTCTTACAAAAACCATACATGTTGTGCATCGTAAGAATGTAATCACAGATGCGTTATCGCAGATTTAGCTGATAAAGTTTAGATAAGATTTATCTGTATTTAATGTTTATATATATGTGGAAAGAAGTTAGAGTGAACTTAGATTACCCTAACATACAGATAACTTTAATGTGTTTGAAGAATAGAGGAAAAAAATGAAGTCATCTTCATTGCGATGGTTCATTTTTTCTTAAGGGGGGGGGATGTGTTATGAAGATGTGGGTGTACTGTACCTTTAAGAGAGCTAACAGCTAGCAGAACTACCTGATGCAGCACCAAGTATTCTGAATAAGGTAACAATGCAACACTTGGTCAAAAGCAAGATTAGCTGGCTGCCTAGAAATGACAAAGCAGATTCAATTAGACCAATCGGTTTAAATTATGCCCCCAAAAAATACCAAATTCCAATCAAGTTTGAACTGAGTATATTGACAATCTTAAAAGCCAATGACACAATCCGATACTTTGATAAGACCGGGCAATATTGACTAGTTGGGAGGAGAACTGCCAAGCTAATGACATCTGCAGACTCTTAAAGGTACCTTTATCGATCTGTGAAGCATAATTCCTAAGAAGAAGAAAATACGACACAGGAAGATCCAAATAGAAGATTTGACAGCTGGCTGCTTTTGAAAACTTGAATTCTGGGTAGATCTTAATCAGGGGTTTTTTTATCAGACTATTATTATAGAAGGGAAGGTAAAAGATAGGTTAGAGGAAGCAGGTGTAAATAGTTGCTAGTTAATTATTCTCTGTTATATTTTCAGAAATAAAGTTGTTAATTTTTACTTTACATAGTTCTTGGCCTCTTGAATTTTCACAAATTACTGCACGAGATAAATCTTTTCTGTGTTGCTGGTTTAAATTAAGCAGGAGGGTTTACCCTGTGTCATAACATAACCATACATACAGATGGCAAAGACCACAAATTCAACTGGGACAACACAACAATCGTAGGCTAAGCTAAACATAGGACAAGCCAGAGAATTCCTAAAAGCATGGCACTCATTCACAGACACTAACAAGCACGTTGACAAAGACCCAATATCCCGGCCACTACAACGAGCAACCAGAACTGGTATCCGGAAGCAGCAGAAATGGAACCAAATAAATTCCAGAAGACACAGTACAGCAGCACATTACAGGAGGCTTCAAAGTACTGAAGATGTCACCTGGACAGGGGACGAAACGTCTGCAAATCAACTTCCCAGCTTGGCGAACATACCCACAACCACGATTACAAAAGGATCTTGATCAAATTAGTTAATGGGCTGAAAAATGGCAGATGGAGTTCGATCTGGAGAAATGCCAGGTATTGCATTATCGCACAATGAACAATGGTCGGACTTATACAATTAATGGTAGGGTCTTGGGTAGTGTTGTAGAACAGAGGGACCTGGAGGTGCAGGTATATAATTCTTTGAAGTTTGTGTCACTTATAGACAGCGTGGTTAAAAACGCATTTGGCACGTTTGCCTTCATTCCTCAGTCCTTTCAGTATAGGAGTTGGGAAGTCATGTTGCGGTTGTACAGGACATTAGCGAGGCCTCTTCTGGAATACTGTATCCAGTTCTGGTTGCCCCATTGTGGGAATGATATTATCAAGCTGGAGGGGAATCAGGAGAGATTTACCAGAATGTTGCTGGATATAGAAGATGCGAGTTATAAAGAAAGGATGGATAGGCTGGGAGTTTTTCCACTGAAGCCGTGAGAATTTGAGAGATGATCTTATAGAAGTTTATAAAATAATGAGAAGTATAGATTGAGTGAATGGTAGTTGCTTTTTCCCTAGGTTGGGGAATTTCAAGACTAAGGGGCACATTTTTAAGGAGATTTAAAAAACACATAAGAGGCATTTTTTTTCACGGGAGGTGGGTCACCTGTGTGATTCTATGACTCTATGTTTATACATTGCATAATATTCTTAAGTTTTCAATATGGTGATTGCACAATGGGCGGAGAGACAATGAGTGAATGGATATCGGCGCGAATTTGGATGCACACAGCAGACTTTTGAAGAACTAAATGAAAACTGAAAGAACTGGGGATGTGAGAAATCTGAAAGAAAAACAGAAATTGCTGGTAAAACTCAGCAGGTCGGGCAGCATCAGTGGAGAGAAATCAGGGTTAACGTTTCGGGTCCAGTGGCTCTTTTGGATTTTTTGGAAGAGCTCATTTTATGGAGTGAATATGAAGGGATTGCAGCATTACAAACACTAAAAGGTTGCAGGGTAGCAAAAGGCCGTTCAGCCCATCATTTCAGTGCTGGATGAATAAATGAGTTGCCCGTTCGAATTGCACTATGTCCATGGCCTAGCAGGCGACAGTGCTTCAGCTGCAGATCCACATTTGTTTGAAAATGAGGTGAAGGTTTCCACCTTGACCACCATACTGGGCGAGGAATTCTCAACACCCACTGGCTTCTGGGTAAAAGTATATTTCCTGATGATCCCCTTCTATTGTGCACCTTAAATCTGCTCCCCCTGGTAATTAACCTCTCCACTGGGAGAAAGGCATCTTTCTTTTCCACTTTACCAAAGTTGCTCATTTTTTTTGTAAACCTGAAATAATTTACCTACCAACATTCTCTGTTCCAATGAAAACAAATGGAATGAGCTGCCAGAGGAAGTGGTGGAGGTTGGTACAATTGCAACATTTAAAAGGCATCTGGGTATGTGAACAGGAAGAGGTTAGAAGGATAAGGACCAAATGCTGGTAAATGGGACTGGATTAATTCAGGATATCTGGCCGAGTTGGACTGAAAGCTCTGTTTCCATGATGTACAGCTCTATGACTTGATCTAACCTGTCCTCACAGCTGCAATTGTCAAGCCCAGGGTTCTTGTTGGGTTAACCTGGAGGTAACCAGCATATCTGGGGATGCAAGCTACAGGTGAGCTGAGGTAAGCATTGGAGACGGATGATATTATGGATGCAAAGGCAGAAAGTTTCAGTGTATTAGGAAGATGAGGACTGAGAGTTCAGCTCAGGGTCAAATCGGACACAGAGCATTTACTGCACAAATATGGCAAAGCTAGCCTGTCATCTATTCAATTCTAACTTTTACTTTAATTCTGTATAAGAACGACGGCAGAGAGATTAATTTGTTCATTACAAAAAAGAAACACAAGACCAGTATTTCCTACAATATCGGTAGCAAAGTTAAAGTGTGGCTTTCCTTCAGCTACATTTAGTAGAGACCGAGGAAAAATGTCAGCTGGATTGAGATGAAGTAACAACCTGACTGACATCCAATCAGTAATGTGATAACCTTAGGTGGTTGGGTCTCGTTTTCAGAGTCTTAAAGAAAAATAAACACAGATTTTAGCTGGAAAGGATTAGAAATTAGAATGTGAGAAATATAGATAAATAAGGAATGGCAACTTGTTAACTTGATCAGAAGTCACTTGAATATCTCTGGATCCATAAAATGAAACATGAAAAGCAATGTGCTCCTCAGTCTGTAGAAAATGTATTCACTCAATTTCAACCTAGTGAGTTCCACCAGCTACAGGTACAAAGACAGCAGATGCATGGGAACACAATCATCTGCAACTACTGAACTCTTCCAAGTTGCAGCCTATCCTGACTTGGCTATATCAATGACCTTTCATCAGTATCTAGCCAAAGACCCTCCTTAATAGCACAGTGAATATATTCATATCGCTGAAACCGCAAAGGATGAAGAAATCAGTGTGGCAGCCTCTTCTCAAAGGCAACATACAGGCAACAACTTTGTTAGTGATGTCCACACCCGATGGACATCTGCTAAAATAAACTGAAATATAATAACAAAAACTCATGAACTCAAACACGATAACTCTCCTTTCTTCTGTTATGTGATTTGATGCCACACGGAGTTTGAGGAAAAGGCAAAATCAAGAACTGTCTCTAGGCACAGACATCAAGTAACACTATTTGTTATACATTAATGTGAAATACAGCTATACAGGATAATCATAGACATAGAAAGTGCTGACTTATAATTACATGTTGGGGAGATACAATTCCATTTGAATACTGTTTAATCATAATTCTTCCACTCAATATGCTCCACAGCACACTTTTCTATAATCCACACCAACACTTATCTCACTAAATCCACCCACACTGCATTACTTATACCCAGTGGAGGGCATTTCTATGGCATCATCATCACAAGATTGATCCAGGGTCCTAAAGATCTTTCACAGTATGTTTCTCTCTCCACAAATGCCACATGGTTCGCCATGGGTTTTCAGTGGTATGTAATTTTTAATGTCTGAAATGTCACTTGTTTGCTTCAATGAATAAAATCTGTGGCTACTCACCACTCTTCCTGTCAAACTTCCATGCTGGGATGTCTCTAGCTGTTGTCACAATGCTGTCAGCTGGGAGAGGGACTGACACTTGAATGGGGCCTGACACTTCAATGGCAGAACCATTTCTGGTGAACAGGTGAATACTGATTGCAGCCACTGGGATCAGTTCAAGCCTGGAGTGGTTAACTATTAAAAACAAAACACAACATTCAGTATGTTATAAAGTCAATTTGTTACAAGCTATGTTACTCACATGTGGAAAAAATATGCACTTATGAGCGATAGACAGCATGGCTTTGTGCGGGGGAGATCATATCTCACAAACCTGATTGAGTTTTGAGGAAAATGATTGATGAAGGCAAGGTGGTGGATGTTGTCTACATGGACTTTAGCAAGGCCTTTGACAAAAGTCCCTCATAGCAGGCTGATACAAAAAGTGAAGTCACATGGTGAACTGATAAGATGAATACAGAGCTGGCTTTGTCATAGAAGACAGACAGTAGTGATGGAAGGCTGTTTTACTGACTGGAGATCTGTGACCAGTGGTGCTCCACAGGAATCCGGGGTTAAGACCCCTGTTGTAATACATAGAAATGATTTGGAGGAGAATGTAGATGTTCTGATTAGCAAGTTTGCATAAAACACAAATATTGGAGGAGCTGCAAATAGTGAGGAGGATTGTCAATGATACAGCAGGATTAGACATGTTGGAGACTTGTGTGGAGAAATGGCAGATGGAATTTAATCCGGACAACTGTGTTTTGGAACATCTAATGCAGGAGGAAAGTATGCAGTAAATGGCAGAACTCTTAGTCACGTCAACATAGAGAGAGATCTAGGCGTATAGGCCCACAGTTCCCTGAAAGAGACAACACAAGATAGTGACAACACAAGGATAAGATAATCATGAAGGTGTATGACTTGCATGTCTTGATTGGTCAGGGCACTGAGCATAAAAATTGGCAAGTCATGTTGCAACGGTATAGAACTTTAGTTTGGCCACATTTAGAATATTGCATACAGTTCTGGTCACCATGCTACCAAAATGATGTGCAGACTTTGGAGAAAACAGAGTAAGGGTTTACCTGGACGTTGCCTGGTTTGGAGGGTTTATCTGTAATCAGAAATTGGACAAACTTGGCTTGTTTTGACTTGAACGTCAGAGGCTGACCTGATAGAAGTTTGCAAAATTATGAGAGGTATGGATAGAATGGACAGTCGGAATCTTTTCCTAGGATGGAAATATCAATTAAGTGACAAGTGTTTAAGGTAAAAGGGGTGAAAGTTTAAAGGTGATGTGAGGGGCAAGATTTTTTAAACCCAGAGGGTGGTAAGTGCCTGCAATGTGCTGCCAGTGGAGGTGGCAGAAGCAGAGACAATAACAATATTTAAGAGGCATACTGGCAGTTACATAAATAGGGAATCAAGGGATACAGAGGCAAAGGCTTTTGGTTTAGAAAGGTGTCATATGTCAGTGCAGGCTTGGTGGGCCGAAGGGACTGTTCCTCTGCTATACTGTTCTTTATTCTTATAATACAAATGAAGTTTTGACATCAACCTCCAGCTGCTTGGCTTTTGTGAGGTGGCGATCAGATTCACGATCCACTCCAATCAGCGAGTGACTCTAAATGGATGAAGAACCTCCCAGCAGATGAGGCCCAATCACAGAGGCTGGTCAGCCTCCCCACAGCCAACCCTCTCCAACAGAAGCAAGCCTGAGAGAGTTTATCCTTGTGTCTATAATCCAACTACTCTATTCAAAAACATAACAATCAAATCTATTCGCTATGGTTAAGGGTCTGGCAAAAGGGTTGTTAAAAGAAATTCACAAACTTGCTCAATTTTTAAACCTCTTTATTAATATGTCTGAAAGCAGAAACATACATCATGATGCAACTACTGTGAGAGAAAAGTGTGCAGTCACACGTGTGTATGGTCACGTGTGTGCATACATATGTGGTTGAGAGTGAGGTCAAGTGCACATGAGGTTGTGTGTGTGTGGTCATGTGTGTGCACACAAGGTCGTGTGTTGTTTGCTGTGTGTGGTCACGTGTCTGCATGTGCTTGCATGTGTATGTAGTGATGAGGAGGCTTGTGGAGTAAACAAGATATAGTTTATTGTTTCTCTGCAACTATTTTAGTTTAGAAGAACAGCATCTACATAACTACACAGACTGTTGGGACAATCAAACCTCAAGTCTCCTGTGATGTCCTACTTTATTCTCCCACTAAGTCTTTTCTCATCATCAAAGTAGATGCTGCTACTGCATTCCATCAGGCATTACCCCTCCCAAACTCTTATACAATACTTCCCTGCCTTCTCTGTAATCCTTATTCCAACTAACCAACTGGTTACCTACATAATACATTATACCAAATGCACCAGTGAGTTCTAGCACCTGGAAATCTGAGGGCATTGAAATACCATCACCTCCACTCACATCATCATGACTTTTGAATAAGTGGTAATTCCTTTATTGTCCATAGATTAAAAACTCCAAACTGCTGACTTTCCCATTGAGAGAGAACCTTTGCCACATGGACTGTTGAGGTTCATGATAAAACCCCATCACTACCTTTTCAAGACTCTGCAGGCAGTATGTGTTCGCCTTTCTGGACATGCTGTATCCTGAGACTGAACTATAAAACGAAGGACACTTGTGAAATGACAGACTTTCTATTTACTTTGCATCCACATTAGGTCTTAGGAACATAGGAGTAGGAATAGGCCATTCAGCCCAGCAAGCCTGCTCTCCATTCAGGTTTAAGGTTGATTAGTAACCTCAATGCCATAATTCTGTGTTATCCCCATATTTCTTAATGTCATTAGCAACCAAAAACCTACCAACTGCTGTCTTTAACTCGCTTCACGACTGAGCTTCTACAACTCTCTGGAGTAGAGAATTCCAAAGGTTTACCTCATTCTGCATGATGTGGTTCCTCCTCATCTCAGTCCTAAGTGTCTTACCCTTTATTTTGAGATTGTGTGTTTATGTCTTAAGACCCCACTGCCAGGGAAATATCTTTTCTGCATCTGATCTGTCTTGCCCTTTAAGAATTTTTAGGTTTCTATTCCAGTCCTATTCGCAGTAGAACAAGAATAGAAATGACAAAATATTGGCTCATTTTAATGCATTTGCAATAAACTCTTACTCTTTTATTTCGATATAGGCATTTGTCTGTCCACTTCCTATTATCTGATTCCACTTGAACAGCATCATGAGCAAGAACAGAATTTATGAAATCAAGGTCAGATGGATGCATAGTCTTCGGAGGGATAAGAGGCGGTGCTAATTTTATTGATTACTAAGTAGACTAGGACAGAAAAAGACTATTCTCACTTGTGACTCCCTGCACATGCAACTTCTTTATTTTCCTAAGTTTTCAGTGGAAGAGAAGGGGTCAGATGGGTAGTCACTTCACACAAGGTAAGATGATCATGGGGACTGGAAGAGTGCAGGATTTAGGAAGTCATTGTGGTCCCCTCTCATAATTTAAAATTGATGTAGGTCATTCACCCATCCTCCATCAGGGAATGGTGAATGGCCTCAGGAGGTCGGAGGTGGCAGAGAATAGAAAGAAAGAAATTAAACCTGAAATTGTAAACAAACAATGTAGCATTGAGAGCAAGTGTGGCAAATCATCAAAAACGATCACTTGAGGGTTAAGTACTGCAGAAATCGTTGCAACAAATCCTTGCTTGTTGCAGCAGATGTTGCAAGTAATGGTTTACAAATCACACGTCTGTAAAGTTTCTGTAATCTTCCAGCTCCTCCTGTTTGTCAGCAGCTCAATGTTCACTGCAGAGAGAACATTCAAGTACCTGTTGCACTGGCTTCAAACCCCAAGAGATAGGGGAATCCTTCCACTTCCATTTCAGTGTTGGCTGTTGTTAGGAAAGCAGACAAATCATTATAGGATGTGTTCCTTGGAAGCCCAACGTTCTTTCTCTGGAACTGGACCCATGGCTGATTCTTGGCACCTAGGTAAGAAGAAAACAGACAGTGAGGCCTGGAAAATACATAGGTTTTACATCAGACCATCAAAGCAATGCTACAGCATTTCTGTCGAGACACACACAATCAAACCTGATTTATTTTATTATTCATTCATGGGATGAAGGTGTTGTTGCGAGGCCAGAATTGATTGCCCATGCCTCCTCACTCAGAGGGCAGTTATGAAATCAAGGTCAGATGGATTCATAGTCTTCGGAGGGATAAGAGGCGGTGCTAATTTTATTGATTACTAAGTAGACTAGGACAGAAAAAGACTATTCTCACTTGTGACTCCCTGCACATGCAACTTGCTGTGGGTATGGAGTCATATATCGGCCAGACCAGGTAAAGATGGCAGTTTCCTTCTCTGAAGGACATTAGTGAACCAGATGGCTTTTTACAACACTTGGATTTCATGGTCATGATTAGACTCTTAGCTCCAGTTGTTTTTTGTTATTGAAATCAAATGGCACCATCTGTAGTGGTGGCATTCAAACCCAGGTCCCCAGAACATTACCTGAATCTCTGGATTAACAATCCAATGATAATACTATTAGGTACCACCTAATACCCCCTGTTCCAAGGTAGGGTTATTGATACCTGTGAAACATTCACACACCTTTCTCTGAGATTTCTCCCAGGAGTCACCTTATCAAAACCAAAAACAAATAGCTGGAAAAGCTCAGCAGGTCTGGTAGTATCTGTGGAGAGAAATCAGAGTTAATGTTTTGGGTCAAGTGACCCTTCCTCACATTATTAAAGACCGGAGGGATAGTTATAAGAAAGAAAAGTCCTCCAGTATTAAAATTATTTATTTTTCCTATTGAAATGAGGCTATATTTCCAACATTGTTGATCTCTCATATGCATGATGAAGGTCCGTTATCACTCCTGTTATTGCAGGGCTTGCCTTTTGGGATCAGGCTTCACCACTGAGGTCGTTTGACCTTCGGTGCCTTTATTTATCATCGCATTCATCCCCTTTTCTTGCTAAGATCAGATTCCTGGGACTCCCTGCAGTGCCAAATCCTGCCCATTGCCATTCTTCAGAAAAACTAATGGGATCCTGTCCTTTATTACATGAGGAATTGAACAGAATGGTAAGGAGTCAAGGTGAGACCTTGAATACTGTGCACAGCCTTGATCACCTATTTATAGAAGGATGTAAGTGTGATGGAGGTGGCAGAGGTTTACTTGTTTAATATCTGGAATGAGTGAGTTGCCTTATGAGGACTTGAATTCACTGCAGATTAGAAGAGTGAGGGGATGACTTGACTGAAGCATTTAAAATCCTTGACAAGGTAGATAGGGAAAGGAGTCCTGAAATGGGGAATATGGTTTTAAAATTAGCAGTAGCTCTTCAGAACAGAGTGGAGGAGAAACTGTTCCTTTGGAGGTTTGTGCATCTTTGGAACGCTGCCTCAGGTGGTGGTAGAGGCAGGGTATATTTTTAAGGCAGATATAGATAGATTCTTATTAGGTTAGGAATGGAAAGGCTATTGGGGTAGATATGAATGCAACACTGATTAGCTCAGACCTTGCTGATTGGCAGAGTAAGCTCGAAGGACCAAAATGGCCTACTTCCACTCCTACTTTACGTGTTCCTGAGTGACCCTAGATAGCAGGCTCCATAAATACAGGGGGCATCACAAGAATGAAGACTAACCCCATGCTATTCAGAGGAGGGGAACTTTATATAATTCACCTTTCCTTTAGCCCAGAGACTCAAGGTCAGTTGCCCCCAATGGAGATCTTCTAAATCAGGGGTCTTGAAGCAGCACGTACAGTACTGTGTACAGCTCAGTTCTGCACCACCATTAACATCAAGGTCCACTCTTGAGCACAGTGTATTCATCTTGCAATTCCCCAATACCCAGAGTGATTTTTTTCCTATTTGCTTCCATGTAGATTTTTCGACTTTTGTTTTGTTCCTGGAATGTCCCTGAAAACTGGAAATAATTATCATCTGTCACTTATTGTCTTAGAGAAGCTGGCTTCTTAAACCACTGTGCTCCATGAGGTGTAGGTACACCCATGGTGCTGCTAGAGAGGGGTTTCCAGAATCTTGCCAATGAAGGAATGATGATGAGATTCCAAATCAGGATGGTGTATGATTTGGAAGGTCTCTACCTGATGCATTGCACTTGCTAACCAAGGCACTTTTAACAATATTTTGTGAACCTCAGACCACTAGCCTGCTTGGAAGGCCATTTACAATGATAATTAGTCCAAAGAAAATGGAATTAGTCCATTAAGAATTAGCTTTATTCCCTTTGATCTATATTTACAAACAAATCTAATTCAGACTTCTAAAATTACATGTATCATTATATATTCCAATATTTAGCACCTTGGCCTTCTGATTGATTCTTTGTTTAATCCCAGTCTTCCATATTTCCTTTATTTTTTGTTCTTCTTTCTCTGTTCTGCTTTTCCTTGTCTTCTTTCTATTTACTTTCTTTCTTGCTGATTAATTTTTATTTTGTGCCTCTTCACTCTCTGGTTCTTAAAATTCTATTGTTCAGAATAATGTCTGTGAAAAGCATCAAGCAACAAAATTTCTAGATCTCAGCAGGTTTTGTGTGCACTCAGTATTCTTTGGCTTCAAGGAAGAATAGTGAAGACAAGTGACATCAAAAATTTGCATCCAATATCTGACGTTCAACTGAAGATTCTTGTAGACTCTCGGAATCTAGCAGCTTCCCTCTCCATCTCGTCAGCCACAACAATTGTGATGGCCAAATCAGGCTGTGAATAATAAACTGGCTCAAAATAAGCTTGAGCTTATTTTGCTTCCTTCATCTTTTTTGGTCACTAGTCAGGTTATGCAGACTCAGCTAGCTCCTTCCAAGCTCGGAATGATAGGGGTCTACAATGTGGTTAGCACTCAGTGGTTAGAAGCAACACCAGGAACCCAGGTTCAATTTCAGCTGTGGATCACTGTCTGTGCGGAGTTCGCACATTCTCCCCATGTCTGTGTGGGTTTCCTCCGGGTGCTCCGGTTTCCTCCCACAGTACGAAAGATGTGCAGGTTAGGTGAATTGGCCATGCTAAATTGCCTTGTAGTGTCCAGGAATGTGCAGGCCAGGCGGATTAGCCATAGGAAATGCAGAGGTACAGGAGGATGGGTCTGGAGGGATGCTCTCTGGAGGGTCGGTGTAGACTTGAAGGGCCCGATTAGCCGACTTCTATACAATAGGGATTATATAATTTCATTAAAATTGTCAAAGGATGGGAGGAAAATAGGTCAATAAAAATTCAAAAGATGAACAGAGGGCTCTTGGATTGGGTGGCCTGGGTTTATATCTCAGCTGCTCTACAGGTGTATAATCTCTGAAGGGTGAGTAGAAATAATGCATCAAAAGGTGTGTGTGTGTGTGTGTGTGTGTGTGTGTGTGTGTGTGTGTGTGTGTGTGTGTGTNNGTGTGTGTGTGTCGGGGGGGGGTATTGGAGTTCTTGTGGCATAGTGGGAGCGTCCGTACCTCTGAGCTAGGAAGACTGGGTTCAAGTTCCACTTGCTCCTGGAGAAGAGGGAGTGGGAGCGTGCATGAGACTGTGAATGTACGACAGTGCGAGAGTATGCGAGCAGGAGTGTTTACATCTCTATACCAGGTTGATCTCACGAAAAAAAATCAAAAGAGGGGAGGGCCTAGATATATTGCGTTAAAATGTGGCAAAGATAACACTGTATTTAAAAATGGTAAATCTTCACAAAAGTACCTCACTTGGAAAATGACAAGTTAATGTTTAAGTTAATTCTGTTAAACACTTGTGTCCAAACTGCACTTTGCTGACTGTCCCCCACAGCCTGAGATTCTCTTACATGTTGCAACAATCTGTCTAACTTAACCTTTGTAAAGATTCTTGATCTTCTCTTTCTTTCGACTCAAGCCCCACTCAGTGGTGGAAGCATCATGTTACCATAAAACTCTTCTTTCACATTAAACTCCACACATGAAAAATCTTGTTGCACCAAACAGTGTTATTCTCTCATTTTTGTCCTTGATCAATTCTCTCCCATAGACTACAAATTTTATCATCACTGCAACAATCAGTGGTTCTTTAAACTTCCTACTCATTCTTTCTTGTCTCCTAATTTGTCTACCTATCTTGTTTCCTTCTTCACAGTTTCAACTGCACAGCAATGTGGCTCGCTGGCTTCGTGGTTGGCACTGCTCCCTCACAGTGCCAGGAACCTGGGTTCGATTCCCACATCAGGCGACTGTCTGTGTGGAGTTTGTACATTCTCCCCGTGTGTGCATGGGTTTCCTCCAGGTGCTCCCATTTCTTTAGATTAGATTAGATTAGATTAGATTACTTACAGTGTGGAAACAGGCCCTTCGGACCAACAAGTCCACACCAACCCGCCGAAGCGCAACCCACCCAGACCCATTCCCCTACATTTACCCTGCACCTAACACTATGGGCAATTTAGCATGGCCAATTCACCTGACCTGCACTTTTTTGGACTGTGGGAGGAAACCGGAGCACCCGGAGGAAACCCAAGCAGACACGGGGAGAATGTGCAAACTCCACACAGTCAGTGGAGTTGAACCCGGGTCTCTGGCGCTGTGAGGCAGCAGTGCTAACCACTGTGCCACCGTGCCGCCCACACCGTTTCCTCCCAGGTTAGGTGAATTGGCCATGCGAGATTGCCCATAGTGTTAGATGCATTAGTCAGGGGTAAATATAGAACGAGGGATTGGGTCTGGGGGGTTACTCTTTGGAGGTTCGGTGTGGATTTGTTGGGCCAAATGGCTTGTTTCCATTCTGTAGTGAATGTAATCTAAAGGTAGATATTTTTTCCTCTTTCCTCTCAGTTTTTCCAAACCCAAACTACTACTACTTTTCATACTTGGTGCTGTCCTCCACTTTAGCCAAGGAATTTTAAATAAAAGCAACATTTTTCTTGGCTTTGGCCATCAGTTGAACGATTTTTTAAATTATTGATTTTGATTATTCTGAACTCCCTATAACTGGCACAGAATGCTGACTCCCAAACCTTGCTGAATATTGAGAATTCTACACTGCAAAATAAATGAGCAACTTAGGCTATATTACAGTGCCATCAGCGACAGGAGCTTGGCCTACCGTTGAAGCAATGGTGCCAATACTTCAATCCACAAATAAAGAGAACACACCAATTCAGAATATTCCAGTTCCTCTGTGACAGGACCACAGCAGTTGCTGCTAAACATTGAATAACTTAACACTACTATTTAGAATCAGGTCATTCAACCCCTAAAGTGCATTTCTTCATATAGACTTCCTGGTCCAATTGCACTAGCCCTTGTTTCCTACACTATAACAATGTTGACACTTCTAAAGTACCCCATTGACTTTACAATGTTCCAAGGTGTGTGGGGGTCAGGAAAAGTTCTATCTCAAGTAATACAGCATGGAAATATACGCTTTGGTCCAACCAGTCCATGCCAACGATAACCCCGAACTAAACTAGCCCCACCTATTTATACTTGGCCCATAGCCCTCCAAATATTTATTATTCACACAAACCACACTGTGTAAAAAAAGCTGCCCTTCTTGTCTTTTTTAAATCTTTCTTCTCTCATCTTAAAAATATGAGAGAAGAAAGATTTTAAAAAGTTTTTATTTAAGCAGCATCATGTGAAATTACCACTTCATGATATTTTGTTCATCTTGAACACCTCTTTCAGGTCACACTACATAACCTTCTCAGCTCCAGTTGGAGAAAATACACTGAACCTCTCAAGTTACTCTTCAAAACTGTAGCTTAAAAACAAGTTGTGAATCTGTGCTGCATCTTTCCCACTATAAACGAGACTACCAGCAACAAACAGGAGAGGAAGATGCTTTTTGCACAGATTAGTCTGTTCCAGGCTTTCCAATTATTCATACCTTTCAAACAACAGTGTGTGGGTAAAAATTGCAGTTTTTTTTTGTTGTCTTGCCCTGGTATCTGTTCACCAAATTGAAGACATCAAATCTCTCCAGGCACATTAAATGGAAGGGATGCAATGTGTGACGGACAAGATGAGAATCTTTACCCACAACTTGTGATTCAGGCTCTGAGATTGTTAGATTATAAAGTTTGAGCTAAATTGAACAGAATTAGGAGTTTTAATTATAGTCTTATATCTACTAGAATGGCCTAGTGAATATCCTCATACTGCACACAGCTAAAGTGGAAATACTTTAAGAAGTCCTATCACAAGGTATCAACAACTGCAATCTTGTTTCTGAAACATTAGTTTCAACTTGCACTTCAAAAGCCTGAGCAACTAACCTAGACTAACATTTTAGTGCAGTAGTGAGGGGTACTGCATTGTCAGACACGTTATCTTTTAGGTGAGATAGAGGGTTACCTCATGATTTGGAGATGCCGATGTTGGACTGGGATGTACAAAGTTAAAAAATCACACAACACCAGGTTATAGTCTAACAGGTTTAATTGGAAGCACACTAGCTTTTGGAGCGCCGCTCCTTCATTAGGTGGTTGTGGTTAATCAGGTGGTTCCACAACCACCTGATGAAGGAGTGGCGCTCCAAAAGCTAGCGTACTTCCAATTAAACCTGTTAGACTATAACCTGGTGTTGTGTGATGTTTAATGTTGCCAGGGTTGGAGGATTTGAGCTATAGGGAGAGGCTGAACAGGCTGGGGCTGTTTTCTCTGGAGCGTCGAAGGCTGAGGGGTTATAAAATTATGAGGGGCATGGATAGGGTAAATAGGCAAAGTCTTTTCTCTGGGATCGGGGAGTCCAGAACTAGACGGCATAGGTTTAGGGTGAGAGGGGAAAGATATAAGAGAGACCTACGGGGTAACTTTCTCACGCAGAGGATGGTACGGATATGGAATGAGCTGCCAGACGAAGTGGTGGAGGCTGATACAATTGCAACATTTAAGAGGCATTTGGATGGATATATGAATAGGAAGGGTTTGGAGGGATATGGGCAGGTGGGACTAGATTGGGTTGGGATATCTGGTTGGCATGGACGGGTTGGACCGAAGGGTCTGTTTCCATGCTGTACATCTCTATGACTCTATGACCCTCCAAAGAGTAACCCACGCAGATACATTCCTCTTCCCTTATTATCCTATATTTATCCCTGACTAAATTACCTCTAACTAGGCCTATTCCCAACTGGGCTGCACTTTTACCAGTCGGCTCACAGGCTGGTAACACAAGGCAGGCTGGTTGCAGGCCAGATCCCTCAAGCTACAATACTTTGGGCCTGATCAAGGGATTGGACATAGAGCTCCCAGCTGCCACCTTTTTTCCTTGCTTAGCCTCTCTCATTCAGTGACCTTTGTCCCCAAAAAGCATTTACTTGTCACTTTAGTGTGAACTGTCCTCCAGGCAGCAGCCATGGCCTACTTAATGTGGCTGCCATGTGTGAAAGCCGCCAACTTATGACTAGCCATCAGATTTTACTGGATGGGGAATATGTCCTCGGACACTTGATTTCTGAGCAAGGCTTGCTGCAAGATTTGTGCTGAAAAGTCAGTTCAGGTGGTATTTTACTATCTTTTCATTATATGAGCAAGATTTGCAATGTAAATGGAAGATTCTAGCCTCCAATCTAAATGGACTGAACATCAAAGCTCCAGCCTTGAATTCAAATGAGCTTCTAATGGGATATGAGAGATATAGGTGTTTCTTACTATACAGCTGCATTCAATACACCCTTGCCACACCCATCTCCCTCTCAAAAACATAAGCTGTGGCACCCAGACATGTCTCTCTCAGTGTATAAAGCTAACCACCATAAGGTTGATATGAAGATGTTCATGCCATGAAAGAAGTATTCACGTTATGATCTGCTAATCATCCTGCAAACTCTTCCAATAGTTCACCCAATCGTCCAACCCTCTGGATACAATAAACTTCTTAAACATGGTCAATGTAGAGCAGTGAGGAAGGTTGGCACTGCTCCTCTGAGGACGATCATATACTCTTAAGGAGAAATGGACATCCAAATATATGAAATAGGAAGAGTAGGCCATTCTTTTCTTTCAGCTTGCTCGGTTGTTCTGTAGGATTGTGGCCTCAAATTGACGTTCCATCTGATATGATTAGATTCCCTACAGTGTGGAAACAGGCCCTTCGGCCCAACAAGTCCACATTGATCCTCCAAAGAGTAACCCACCCAGACCAATTCCCCTACCCTATATTTACCCCTGACTAATGCACCTAACACTATGGGCAATTTAGCATGGCCAGTTCACCTGACCTGCACATCGTTGGATTGTGGGAGAAACTGGAGCACCCGGAGGAAATGCACGCAGACACGGAGAATGTGCAAACTCCACACAGACAGTCGCCCGAGGCGGGAATCAAACCTGGGTCCCTGGCGCTGTGAGGCAGCAGTGTTAACCACTGAGCCACCGTGCCGCCCATAAATATTGAATTCAAATTCCACCATCTGCCATGGCAGAATTTGAATCCTGGTCCCCAGAACATTACCTGAGTTTTTGAATTAACAGCCCAGTGATAATACCACTTGGCCATTGCCTCCTATAAAAACCTTCGACTCCCTTCTTACTCAAGGAACTAACCACCTCTACTTTAAACATATTACATGGCCCTGCCTCCAGCACTTTCTAGTGAAGAAAGTTCCAAATATTCAGTGCCTGGTTAGAAAAACGAAATCTACTGACTAAATAGATGACCATTTATTTTTCTCCTGTGTCCCCAAGTTCCAGTCTCACCCACAAGGGAAATATATTCTTTCAGCATCCAATCTTGTCAAGTTCCCTCAGCCTCTGTATGTTACAGTAAGATCACCTTTCATTTTCCTCAACTCCAATGGATACAGCCTCAGGCCATTCAACCCTTCCTCACAAGATACCTCCTTTGTCCCTCTTATCAGTTGACTGAACCTTGCCTGAACTGCTTCTAATGCATTTATAAGTTTACTCAAATAAAAATACTAAATACTTCAGATGTGAAATCTCAAACACACAACCATAGCAAAACACCCCTACTTTTGTATTCCATTCCCCTTGCGATAAATAACAATATTCTAGTTGCTTACCTAATCACTTACAATACCTGAATACTAACTTTTTTTGACTCATGTACCAGGACACCGACATCCATCTGTATCTTATAGCTTGGCAATCACCAGACGTTTAACTAATATATTCTGTTAATATTATCTTTCTGCCAAAATGGACAAGTTCACATTATCCTGCACTGTGCTCCATATGTCAATATTTTTGTTCATTCACTTTCCCTGGGCGTGTTAGTTGAACAGCTGGTTTGCAATGCAGTGTGATGTCAACAGCATGAGTTCAATTCCCGCATCAGCTAAGGCAACCATGAAGGACTTTCCTTCACAATCTCTCACCTTGCTTGAGGAGAGGTGACCCTTAGGTTAAACCACAACTAGTGGTTTGTGTCTCTCAAATGAGAGAGCAGTCCTATGGTCCAGTTGGGCTGCGGCGACTTTATCTTCTCTATGTATTCCTTTGCAGACTACTTCTGACATTAACCGACAGACACAAAGTGCAAAGAAGTGGATATTTATGGGGCTTTACCTCTTGAAAGATTGCTTTTAATAGGCTAGGTACATGCAACTTATATTTACCTCTTTCATTAAACTGAACGGGGAGAAAGTTTACATTTACACCTTTATCAAGTACAACTATTAACTTTCTGGAGTGGACTGAATATCACATAAGCAAGCTGATAGTCACAAAGACGTGGCCAGCTTCTCATCAGCACTTCCTAGCAGCTCTCAACCACTACATTTACTTTCTGGTTTGTTTTTTTTAAATCAGTGTGAAATCTGGGATGCTTCTCCTTTCAGTGTGAGACAATGCAAAGCTCCCATTTGTTTGGACAAAGGCTGAAGGGAGGCAGATGGTCTGGGAAACAGAAGGTGAAAGAGTTGTGGGTTGAAAGGGGGATGAAGGCTGTTTTTTCCTTTCCTATAATGCAGGAGGTGGAAGACACTAACATACTCCATTGTGTAACTAAAATAAACATTAAACACGCTCAAAATCACTCAAAATATCTCTGGGTTATTGTGTATTCTTGTCCAGTCTACAAACTATTTCTAATGTTACAGACAAGCAAGGGATCAAAGTACAAATTCTAGAAAACACAAATACAGGGATATAGTAAATCAGATATCCATTTTGTTTTGTCTGTTGCACTGAATAATTCCAGAAGAACTGGGCTAAGTATACACTTCAATAATACGCTCTGTAGGACATTTCCAATGTATAAAGCTTGATGATGAAAGGTAAATCAAGGGCTGCGCTCCATTTAAAAGATAATGATCACAGTTTAAAGTTTGAGAGAAGATGTGTAGCTCGGGTGCTCGTTGTTGTGGTTCTGTTCGCCGAGCTGGGAATTTGTGTTGCAGACGTTTCGTTCCCTGTCTCGGTGACATCCTCAGTGCTTGGGAGCCTCCTGTGAAGCGCTTGTGATATTTCCTCCAGCATTTATAGTGGTTTTCTCTGCCACTTCCGGTTGTCAGTTCCAGCTGTCCGTTGCAGTGGTCGGTATATTGGGTCCAGGTCGATGTGCTTATTGATTGAATCTGTGGATGAGTGCCATGCCTCTAGGAATTCCCTGGCTGTTCTCTGTTTGGCTTGCCCTATAATAGTAGTGTTGTCCCAGTCAAACTCATGTTGCTTGTCATCTGAGTGTGTGGCTACTAAGGATAGCTGGTCATGTCGTTTCATGGCTAGTTGGTGTTCATGGATGTGGATCGTTAGCTGTCTTCCTGTTTGTCCTATGTAGTGTTTTGTGCAGTCCTTGCATGGGATTTTGTACACTACATAGGTTTTGCTCATGCTGGGTATCGGGTCCTTCGTTCTGGTGAGTTGTTGTCTGAGAGTGGCTGTTGGTTTGTGTGCTGTTATGAGTCCTAGTGGTCGCAGTAGTCTGGTTGTCAGTTCGGTAATGCTCTTGATGTATGGAAGTGTGGCTAGTCCTTTGGGTTGCGGCATGACAACACTACTATTATAGCCAAACAGAGAACAGCCAGGGAATTCCTAGAGGCATGGCACTCATCCACAGATTCAATCAATAAGCACATCGACCTGGACCCAATATACCGACCACTGCAACAGACAGCTGGAACTGACAACCGGAAGCGGCAGAGACAAACCACTATAAATGCCGGAGGAAATATCAGAAGCACTTCACAGGGGGCTCCCAAGCACTGAGGATGTCACCTAGACAGGGAACGAAACGTCTGCAACACAAATTCCCAGCTTGGCGAACAGAACCACAACAATGATTACAGTTTATTTGAAATGCAGACATTTCCTTGTTTTGCATTAATAATTAGTTATTTCAAGCCTCCTCCCACATCCATCGATATACCTAAAGTAGTAACTGAAACACTATTTCCATGAAATTGCTCCACAGACAAGAGGATAGATTTCAGGAGTCCTAACCCAGGGGCTGAGACCAGAGGTGGCCAGGGCTAAAAGTAGTCCTGCTGGCCAGTGCACCAATTCCCCAGGTACAGCTGGCTCCCATGCTGTTGTATACAGTAGTTAGTATTTGAAAGAGATAACTGATATAAGATATCAAAATATAAAGGATTGAATGCTCTTCATTTACTTAGATACAATATAATTAACTACTAGATATTGTCAAACCAACCTTTGCTATTTAACTAAGGCCAGGCCTACCTTCAGCCTAAGCCATCGCAAGTAGCAACCCTCCCGCATAACATGAGCAACACAATTAACATCAGTAAAGAGGATTGGTAGTGGCAATAGTAGGAATGCTAATAGGTTCTGGCAAATGTTACAGAGTCTGGTAGATAGCACTGCCATGCAGCATATGTATATTCTAACAGTGACAGCCATCTGAAGATTTCACTCAGCTGTACATTGTAACATAGGCCATTTTTATAGAGAATACAGTTGGTGGGAAGCAGGGCCAGTCGCCTACATGTGGCAGGTAGCTATCCCAACTTTTTAATACTAATTGGAACCAACACAAGGAAGTAGAACCCTACTTGACACAGGCAGCAGTGCCCAGTTTAGGTGCTTTGGAAGCAGTTTCTTGGCAGAGTCAACCCATCAGACAGGACTAGCAGAGGACTTGTATGCCTGGGTTAAAGACTAACCACATACCACCCTGTAGAGGTGGCCTGGCTGAAAAGCCATTGTTCATTTGGATCTGTAGAAGTTGGAGAAATGGCACAGTAGCTGGTTTCTCATACCTGTGAGACCTTGGCCTATGCTCAAAGTACTTTCACTTGAGTTTGTTGCAGCCACTAAAAGACATTATATGAAATATGCTATCAGAAGTGTGACAGAGATGGAGAAAAATTTCAGAGCTGTAAGAAAATCTATACCATACAAAAGACAAGCATCAAAATTCAAGGCTGCAACGTTGAAGTGCTTGGTGAATCAGAACGGGTGCGTGAAGCTTACTTATCGCAGGCAGTGATATTGGGGCACAAATATGAACAAATTATAGTTGAATCAAAAAGATCGGAACAGCAAGCTCAATATGTTCTGGAAGTCAATGACCCAGCAGAGACAGTGAATCTAAAAGTCAAGTGCCTTGCTTTGATCAAGATTTCATTCCAGGAATAACAGCAGAGATGGCAGCACAGTGCCATACAGTCACATGGGAGCCCTCAACATCAGCTTTGGACCCTGTGAAAACTCATGACATCAGGGTGAATGTCGGCAAGGAAATCTCCTGCTCATTACAGTGTAACTTATACAACCCACTGCTCTCCTGAATCAGTACTCCTCCATGTTGAACAGTATTTGGAAAAAACACTGAGGGAGCCAAGGTCCCAGAATGTACTCTGCTGGGGGACTTCAATGTTGGAGAAACTGCATATTTCAAAGCCTATGGACCCTGACAACATTCCAGCAATAGTACTGAAGATGTGCTCCCTAAGTCAAGCTGTTTCAGTACAGGTACAACACTGACATCAACCCAATAATGTGGAAAATTGCACAGGTCTGTCCTGCACACGAAGCATAGGACAAATCTAACGAGGCCAACTACTGCCCAGCGGACAACTCTCAATCATCTGTCACGTGATAGAAAAGGTCTATCAATAGTGTATCAAATGACATTTGTTCAGTAATAATCTGATCATTGATGTTCAGTTTTGGTTCTATCGGAACCACTTGGCTCCTTATCTCATAGAGTCTTGTTCAAAACATGAACATGGTGAAGATGCTCCACACTGGGGAGACCAGCACCAGAGGGCACAGCCTCAGAGTGAAGGGACAACCCTTTAGAACTTAAGGCGACGAGTAGTTTCTTCCACAGAGTGGTGACTGTGTGGAATTTATTGCCATAGAGATCTGTGGAGGCCAAGTCATTGAGTGTATTTAGGACAGAGATAGATAGGTTCTTGATGAGTAAGGGGATCAAGGGTTATGGAGAGAAGGCAGGAGAATGGGGTTGAAAAACATATCAGCCAGGATCAAATTGCAGAGCAGAATCAATGGACCGAATTCTGTTCCTGTATTTTGTGGTCTTATGGACAAACAGCTGAATTCCAGAGGTGACATCAAGTCAGAACCTAAGTAGAGTGTAACTTTAAAGAACCATAGCAAGGCTGGAGTCAATAGGAGTCAGGAAATCTGATGGTTGAAGCCATATTTAGCAGAAAGGAAGCTGGTTATAGTCGTTGTTGGTCAAAACTCAGAGTTCAAATGTATCTCTGCAGGAGTTATTCAAGGTATTGTCCTTGGCCCAACCATCTTCAACTGCTTCAATGACCTTCCCTGACCTGACCCACAAGGTCAGAAGTAGATATGTTTGCCGATGATCGTACAATGTTTGTCACCATTCAATGTCTCAGATACCAAAGGAGTCCATATCTATCTACAGAAAGACCTGAACAACCTGGAATGGTAAGTGGCAATTAACATTCATGTAAAACAAGTGCCAGGCTATGGTCAACTCAAAAAGGAAGAATCTAATCATCGCCCTTTGTCATTTAATGACATTGAATCTCTCACTAGCAACCTCCTGGGAGTTACCATCAACCAGAGATTGAACTGGTTGATAGATCAGTATATAAATCTTTCAGCAGCTCACAGGGTAGGAATTCTGTGGTGAATATCCTACCTTCTGTCTCCCTAATGCCTGTCCACTCTCTACAAGGCAAAACTGAGGACTGTGATGGAATATTGTCCACTTCATTATATGAGAGCAGCTCTGGCAACAGTCATGACTCCTGACATCATTCAAGAAAAAGCAGACTGCTCAACTGATACTCCATCCACCACCTTCAATATTCATTCCCCTCACCAGCAAAGCACAGTGATAACAGTGTGTACCATCTACAAGATTAGATTAGATTCCCTACAGTGTGGAAACAGGCCCTTCGGCCCAACAAACCCACACCGACCCTCCGAAGAGTAACCCACCCAGACCCATTTCCCTCTGACTAATGCACCTAACACTAGGGACAATTTAGCATGGCCAATTCACCTGACCTGCACATCTTTGGGCTGTGGGAAGAAACCGGAGCACCTGGAGGAAACCCATGCAGACACGGGGAGAATGTGCAAACTCCACACTGACAGTTGCCCGAGGCTGGAATTGAACCCAGGTGCCTGGCGCTGTGAGGCAGCAGTGCTAACCACTCAGCCACCGTGCCACTCCAAATGCAATGCAGTAACTCACCAAGGCTCCTCCTTTAACACTGTCTTCCAAACTATGATCTCTATCATCCAGGACGACGAGCACAACAGAAATATGGGAACACCACAATCTGCAAATTCCCCTCCATGCTACACATCATCCTGATTTGCAACTATATTGCTGTTCCTTTAATGTAGCTGGGTCAAAATCCTGGAATCCCCATCCTAACAGTACTTGTGGGTCTTCCTACCTCGCAACGACTGCAGCACTTCACCACTACCTTCACAAGCGCACTTAGGGATAAGCAATAAATGCTGGCCTAGCCAGCGTGACCCAAATCCCACAAATGAATAAACCAAAAATACAAAAACAGAGGTAGACCAATCAGTCCATACAGCTTGCTCCAACATTTAATAAAATGATGGCTAATGTGATTGCAGCATTAATTCCACTTCCCTATAGCCTGCATGCCATACCCTTTACTCCTTTAAGATAAAACAAACTGTCTCATTCAGCCTTGACCCAGCCTCCACTACCATCCAAGAAAGAGAATTCCAACAACTACCTCAATTCTTTTCTCATTTTCATGTTAAATGGGAAATCCCTTATTTTGTGCCCCCTAACTCTAGATTCCTCTGTGAGAAGTAACATCCTCTCGTCATTTACTCTGTCAGGCCGTCTCAGAACCTTTCGCTTCAATAAGATCATTCTTCTCAACTCCAATGATTACAGGCTCAAACAACTCAAGCTTTCCTTAGAAGACAAGGCATTCATCCCAGGAATCAGCCAAATTAATCTTCTCTGGGCTGCCTCCAACGGAAATATATTCCTTTTTAAGCAAATAGTCCAAAATTGTATAAAGTACTCTTCTGGTTTCACTGATGCCCTGTACACTTTCAGCAAGATTCTGTAGAGTCATAGAGTCAAAGAGATGTACAGCATGGAAACAGGCCCTTCAGTTCAACCCATCGATGCCGACCAGATACCCAAACCTAATCTAGTCCCACCTGTATCCCTTCAAACCCTTCCTATTCATATACTCATCCAAATGCCTCTTAAATGTTGCAATTGTACCAGCCTCCACCACTTCCTCTGGCAGCTCATTCTATACACGTACCATCCTCCACGTGAAAAAGTTGCCACTTAGGTCTCTTTTATATCTTTCCCCTCTCACCCTAAACCTATGCCCTCTAATTCTGGACTCACCCACCCCAGGGAAAAGACTTTGCCTATTTACCCTATCCATGCCCCTCATGATTTTATAAACCCCTATAAGGTCACCCCTCAGCCTCCGACGCTCCAGGGAAAACAGCCCCAGCTTGTTCAGCCTCTCCATGTAGCTCAAATTCTCCAACCCTAGCAACATCCTTGTAAATCTTTTCTGAACCCTTTCAAGTTTCACAACATCTTTCCGATAGGAAGAAGACCAGAATTGAACACAATGTCCTACTATTAATACTATTTAATACTCTTTCTATTTTATGATTAATATTCCATTTACCTTCCAAATTATGTATTATATGCATGCTAACCTTCAGTGATTAATGTACAACGGCACTCTGTTTCACATTAGTCTGCAGATTCTCTCTATTTAAAATACTCTTCTTCTCTTCCAACTAAGCTGGACAGCACCACCTTTTTCCACATTATGCACAAACCACCACACACTTAATTTACCTTTGGCTCTCTGCAGGTTCTTTGTATCCTCTTCATAACTTGCTCTCCTCTCTATCTTTGTATCATCATCTAACCTTGCAACAATATCAATCTAACACCTTAATCACTTCTCAATTCACAGTGATCTTCCTCTATCAGTGAAAAAGACAATTTAACAAGGAACATTTTGCTAGAAGAAAATAAAATATTTGCGCATATGCAGCTTTATTCCAAGATTTGTTCATTGCTTGGAGGTCAGATTGATTAGACTTAGACCATCATTCTGCTATTTTCATTTCTCCCAAGACTCTGAAATCATCCAGATCCCCAGAGATTGAACACATTGTTTATGTGGAAACAACAAACTGAACCCAACTACTTGTCCTAGCATCGTGAAAGCTTGAAACACACTTCAATACAATACAAAAAAACAGTTATACTCCAATGCATGACAATGACTATCACTTATTCAAAACCTGAACAGTTCACTTCTCAGATACAAATGTACAGGGCAAGGTACTTCACTGTGTTTTAAATTTAGCAACACAACTGCAGCCCAGGGTCATTCAGTGTCTTATCCTTTTGTTAAAATCTCAAATGCTCTTTCAGAGCAATTTTTCAGCCAGCTTTCTTCTGCTGAATCATCTGCAGATTTTATTTCTAGTGATGAAGCAAGAAACTGGATAATTGCTCTGACAGTTCTGCAGCAATGCTGTCTTCTCCCTCATGTCAGGAGAGTGCACTTGTCACCTATTACATAACATGTTCTGTTTATATATATATAGGGTTACAGTGTCTACTTACACTGTTCTTGAAATATGAAAGTTCTTTTCAGGTTAAAAACTAAGGATTGATATAAATGTTGATGCTGTGACACAATAAGTCAACAAAGGAGTCAAGCTGTTTCCTTCATACCCTCTAAACTCTGCGGAGGCCTGTTAAAAACTCCAAGCAGTGTGACCTCTCCTCTCCTGTTTCTTACCTCAGCAGACGAGTCCTCATCAAAAGTTCTCTCAGCCACCGTTATACTATCCTTGATGAACAAGGGCACGTCTCCCCCTCTTTAAGCATAGTCCAAAATTGTATAAAGTACTCTTCTGGTCTCACTGATGCCCTGTACACTTTCAGCAAGATTCTGTAATATTAACGCTTCATAGAGTAAAAGATAAGTGACAAGTAGGGGAGTCAACGGTATTGTGGTATTATCACTAGACTGTTAATCCAGAAACTAGGTAACATTCTGGGGACCGAGGTTTGAATCCTGCCACAGCAGATGGTGGAATTTGATTCAATAATAGTCTGGAATTAAGAGTCTAATGATGACAATGAATCCATTGTCGGAAAAACCCATCTGGTTCACTGATGTCTTTTAGGGAAGGAAACAACCATCCTTACATGGTTTTATACAAATGTGACTCCAGACCCACAGCAATGTGGTTGACTCTTAACTGCTCTTTGGACAATTAGGAGTGGGCAATAAATGTTGACTCAGCTCACATCCCATGAAAGAATTAAAAAAAAGAGTTGTCAGATTATCAAGTGAGGCCAAATGGTTTAGTTGTGTCGTCTTGAGCAGGAATCCTGCTATCCTTACCTGGTCTGGCCTTTGAGATGGAAATGTGTTGCTGGAAAAGCGCAGCAGGTCAGGCAGCATCTAGGGAACAGGAGAATCGACGTTTCGGGCATTAGCCCTTCTTACCTGGTCTGGCCTTTGTCTGATTTTAATTTCACAATAACACTGTTCAATATTTAACTGACCACTACCTTAACACGAAAACCCACTGATAGTGATTCAAGGAGGAGGCACACCACCATTTTCTCAAGTTAGCCAAGCAATACTAGCCTTACTAGTCCTGATGAAGGATTCCAACCTGAAACATCAACTTTCCTGTTCCTCCGATGCTGCCTGACCTGCTGTGCCTGGTCAGCTCCATGCTTTATTGATCCAGCCTTACTAGAGGTGGGCCAATGTTAGTAATAATAACGTTTTCTTAATTTTCTTATAATAATAACACAAGCACAGATAGTTCAGTGGATGTAAGTGAGCTGAAGTGTAGGATTGAGTTCATACTGAGCCAGACATCAATGGGTTATACTAAGTGAACTGACCTCAGTTCCAGGCAACAATAGGAGGAAACGTTTATTACAGCCATTGCCTTTCCAAGGTAAATTGAGGTAAACTAAGCATTCAGGGCCAAAAATGGTGGTCTTTGGCCCATTGGTAAGTGTGTGAGAAACAAGTCAGAATCGTACAGTGATACAGCATGGAAACAGACCCTTTGGTCTAACTCGTCTATGCTGACCAGGTTTCCCAAACTCAACTATTCCCATTTGACTGCGTTTGCCCCATAAACTTCTAAATATTTCCTAACCATGTACCTCTCCAAACGCCTTTTAAATGTTGTAACAGTACCTGCATCCATCACTTCCTCTGGCAGTTAATTCCAGATATGCACCGCTCCCTGTGTAAAGAAGTTGCCCCTCAGGTCCCTTTTAAATCTTTCCCCTCTTACCTTAAATCTATGCCCTTTAGGACTCCCCTGCCCAGGGGAAAAGACATTCACTATTCAACTTGGGCAAGCCTTTCATGATTTTATAAACCTCATCCTCTGACACTCCAGAGAAAAAAAAAGTCCTGGCCTATCCAGCCTTTCCTCATAACTCAAACCCACCGGTCCCAGCAACATTCTTGTCGATGTTTTCTGTTCCCTTTCTAGTTTAACAACATCCTTACAATTGTAAACAATTAACTGATCAGGATGGTTTTGGGGAGCACTACTTCTGCATCAGGCTCGCAAGCTGGGTACCTGGTTAAAGGCCTCTTTACCAGCTTGCTGTTAACACCATTCTCAAAGCACATGGAATAATACACATCCCAATGTGTAGACTGATTGGTGAATGCAGTCTTATAGTACAATAGACAGTCACAGAAAAACCCATTCATAAATTTCTCAACAAGCATGGTAAGGATTGGCTACAAGTTGAACTGCTCCATCTCAAAAGTGAATGTAAGTACAGAATGAAGCATATGACACCGTGTAATGTAAGGAAGTTCTTATATTCACCTGCAGATTCAAAGACAACAAACGTATAATTAATGTATCCAAATTATGTAAATGGAAAGAGGTCATATGATTTTCATAGACAATGTCAGCAAGCACTGGACCTACAGGAGTTCTCATGGTAACACCGTTTATTTGAACACATATGGTGCCATCGAAACTGAGCCTCACTGTACACATTTCCAGGTTTATAATTTCAATGAACACAGATAGTGGCATATCTAGATTGCCACAATACAGTGACACAGTTTAAATGTTGATGGCTTGTTTCATGCCAGTCTAAACATACCAGCATTCTCTAAATCGGCATTTACTCCGAAGTTGGAAACTCCATTGAACAACTGTGCTCCTGTGAGGCACTGGCTGCTAGCGGGTTCTGATACCCATGGGAGGCCAAGTATCATTGCTTGATCACAGGTTAGCAGTGACATGGGAGAGAAGCCACACTGATAGGCAGCAAAAGCACAGGGAGTGGTTCTTATTGGGCACTTTTCACAATGCTGGGTCCATCAACCAGGCATTGATTACCTTAGAATCCACCTTGCCCCACCCACCAAGGAGCCCTCAAGCAACCCAGCCAGAGTTTGCTTGCTGATCTCCCAGTATGGTGGGCCCTCCACCCAGAAAAGGGGTAGCATCAGCAGTTGGAGGTGTAGGCATTAAATAAGAATTCGTTGGGGTGGTAGACGGAAGGCGGTCAGGTCTTGATTGATCAGCCTTACTGAATGCCCTTCCTCCTCCATCAACGTCAAACTCGCAGACAGCATAAAATTCCACACCTTGGCTCATAACGTACCACTTAAAAAACATCTCTCAGAAGTCTTGGAGGGAAGTTGTTTGCCGGAGCCTTCCACATCCATCAAAGTTTCACCTACACATCCACCAATATCATTTATTGTATCCGTTGCTCCTGATGCGGTCTCCTCTACATTGGGGAGACTGGACGTCTCCTAGCAGAGCGCTTTAGGGAACATCTCTGGGACACCCTCACCAATCAACCCCACCGCCTTGTGGTCCAACATTTCAACTGCCCCCTCCCACTCTGCCAAGGACATGGAGGTCCTGGGTCTCCTCCAGCGCCGCTCCCTCACCACCCGACACCTGGAGGAAGAATGCCTCATCTTCTGCCTCAGAACAATTTGGATTTCACCAGTTTCCTCATTTCCCCTTCCCCCACCTCACCCCAGCTCCAGCCTTCCAGCTCAGCACTGCCCTCATGACCCGTCCTACTTGCCTATCTTCTTTTCCACCTATCCACTCCACTCTGCAAGCACCCTGCCTCTATTCCTGATGAAGGGCTTTTGCCCGAAACTTCGATTTTCCTGCTCCTCGGATGCTGCCTGATCTGCTGTGCTTTTCCAGCACCACTCTAATCTAGACTCTGGTTTCCAGCATCTGCAGTCCTTGTTTTTAATCTAGTTGACCACCAGCAGCTTCTGAGCTTTAGGAGTCTAGTACTTGACACCCAGGGAGATCAGTCCTGTGCATGTTTAATTCCTTTCCTGATTGACTTAGCAGTTTTAAAGTCTGTGCTCTTTAATGCTTTTTTAATGAACCCGAACACTTGAGCAACAAAGCAATTTGAGATTCAAGCAAATCAGGGGGTACATAAAAAGAAATTTTATACATTACAGTTCGACAATGCTACATTCTCAGCAGGGTGCATCATATATGAGTTAAACAGATCAGAGGTAGGAAACAAAATGGTAGGTTTAAATACACAGCCTGCACTTCCCTACTAGGATTGTGGAATTTATATGTGACTCCCAAGGTTACATCTTTATGGCCTGCATAAACTCAAGCTTCCTCATGTTGTGATACATAATACAAATTTCCCCTCATCCCCATTGTCAATTCAGTTTACACTGTGGATTTATTATTTTATTTATGGGGGAACTGTCTTTATCTGAATTGCAAATCTACACGGAAAAGTCTGTCATTTTTCTCTACGTGAGTGTCCATAATCTGGTCACATCCTGTAATCCTCCATCTGGAAACAAGAAACCATCCAGCACAATCTCTGTGTGGTACTGCATCATAAAATCCCATCTGTGATGGTCTACATCATAAACTCCCTAAGATGGGGGATACAGTCATAAAGCTCCATTCAGTGAGGCAAAACCAATATAACACAAAGAAAAATAACTATCAACCACAAGCAAATGTAAGCCCTGAACAAAGTCAGCACTGATGTCTTTTAGATAGAAAACTAATCTGAGGTCAAACGATGATCATAAACTGAGTGGACAATATCATCTGATCCCCAGTAACTCATTGAGTCAGCGCTCAGTCTAATATATTATCAAAGAAGATTATGCTGCTGCTATTTTCTTTGCCACCTTTATGCTTTACTGTTGGTGCTTAGATATATTTTGTAGAGGATTTGTCATGCTGTCATAATTTGAAAGAAAATGCAATGTCCACAAGTAATCGTCCATGGTGCAACAATGTGGAAATTCGTATCACGAAGGAGGGAAGTTCTGTACCAAAAGATCTGTTCCTAAACGTGATTTTAACTCTATGAGAACTACCAACATGGGGTCAGTGAGGAGAATAAAAGCTCACATTAACTCATGAGAGGGAGTTCCAGGCCAATGTAACTCTTTGGCGTCTGTTAAATACACCAGGCTGGACATCCCTTGGCCCCCTCCACGAACCCAGTGCCTACGAAGTGTAACAACAGCAGTGAAGTGAGTCAGGCTAACACAATGAGAAGCCGCAGATAGAAGCAAAAGATAACTACTTGCTGAGATTACCAGCACACCAAGCTAGTATGCCACTCTGAACTTCAGTCTGTCTCCTCCTCATTCAGTCAGTACATGTAGCTGTTGGGACAGACGAAGGAATCAGAGCATGGTGAAAGCACAGGAAGATGCCATTTTGCCTGTCATGTTCATGAATGCACTCTGCAAGAGCAAGTCACTGAGTCTCACACCTGATAATTTTCAGATAATTGCCAAGTTCTTATTTGAAGGCATCTTTCAAATCTGCCTCACCACACTCTTGAGCAGGGTATTCCAGATCTGACCCACCTTTTCCTCATGTCACTTCTGTTTCTGCTGCCAATCACCTTAAATCAGACTCTTCTCCATCTTGACTCACCAAAAGAAATAATTTCTCCCTGTCTATTCTTTCTGGACCCCTCCTGATTTTCAACACCTTTATCAAATCTCCTCTAGACCTTCTCAACTCAAAGGAGAACTCTAGCCTGTCCAATATATCCATATGAGTGATGGTCTTTATTCCTGGAAACATTGTTATGAAACTTCTTTGGACCCTCTCCACTGGCTTCACATCCTTCTTTAAGTGTGGTCCCCAGAACTGGACACAATACCCCCATTTTCGACAGAACCAATGTTTTACACAAGTTCATCATCTTATTACAGTTTTTGTGCTCCATGTTTCTGTTTATAAAGTCCAGGATTCAAATGCTTTATTACTCCTATCTCATCCGAACTTACCTCCTTCAATGATTTGTGTATATCTACCCTGATTCCTGTGACCTGAACTTCCCTTGCAATTGTATCCTTTGTTTTATATTACCTCCCGTCAGTCTGACCCCAAAAATGTGCTCCTTCACACTTCTCAGAATTATATTTCATCTGCCACTTGTTAAATCATTCCACCAGCTAGTCAAGCCCTCTTAAATATTATCACGATCCTTCTCACAAGTTCACAATATTTCCAAGCTTTGTGCCATTAGCAAAATGAGATTGTTCCTTATAAATCCAGGTCAATATATCAGGACAGGTCCTAATCTGCACTTGACTCTGCTGTTTCAAATCTAAAGGTAGAATTTGATGCAGACACTGGAATTGTTTGAAATGTAAAGTATCCAATTCGTTAACAAGGGACAAAAAAAGTCACATACAAATACATAAAACTAGCAACAAGGCAGTGACTGCAATATCACTCATGGTTCAGATGTCAATTTTACATTGTCCTGTTCCTGTTTTTATCTTTAAAGGCATCGTCTTTATTCTTTGGTGAAATCACTGCCTTCTAATTATTTTCAAATAAACTTACTTTGCTCCATAATCAATATTCTCCTTAATTTTGGAGTTAACTATTTATTGATTTAATCTTTTATAGGATGTGGGCATTGCCAGTAAGTGTTTGATGCCCATCTTTAAATTCCACTTGAGGTCAGTTAAGTACCAGCACATTACTTTGGACCTGGGGTCAGGAAGGAATGCTGGCAAACTTTTTTCTCTAAAGGACATGGGTGCTGAGATTTTTTATGACAATCAGTGAGGATTTCACTACTAGTGAAAATAGCTTCTCTTCTAGATTTCTTTGGGACAAATTAATTGAAATTTAAATTCCACTAGCTGCCATTTGAAGACATGTCCTTAACACATTAGCTTGGCCCTCTAGATTACAGTGCTACAGTTGTGATACCACAATGCTATTATTTTCCCCGACTTAATATCGCAAAGAGGTAATTCACAATATCAGGAATCTACCAGTTTGATCACAGCTGGGTTCCCCACAGTTGCAAACTCCTGTTTCGGAAGGACAGCGTTTAGCCAGTTATATAATACAGGCCTTTACTCCCAAACAAAACTTCATTATTCCTTTCTCTTTGCGTTTGAGCTGCATCTTTGATATTGATTTTTTATGGCAGGACCTATCCTGACACTGCTCGGGAGAGATTATGTAGACAATGAGTCACAGTCAAGACACTCTGCTCTCAATTCGGTTCAGACACAGTCAGACAGACTGTAATTAAAAATCTTTTTCTGAACAACCCATTGAATTGCAGCATCTGTGCTTGAGCTTTAGTCAGTCATGATGGCCTGATAACAGAAAGCTTCATGCTGTTGTACATACTTCATGCCCCAATCACACATTCCCAGCCTCCTCCTCCTCCTCCTCCTCACCATCCCTCCCAACAAAACAAACACACACACACACCTCATCAGGAATAGATCTTATATGGAGGTAGACACTCAGATCAAGTTGCCTCAGGCGCTTTCATTTGCCTGCATGGTCTTATGTCAACTGTCTCATTGACACCCACCACTCCATTTCAACCTCCTCCTCTACATTGGTAGCTACCCATGAACAGAGCAACAATTCTTGGAAATAGCAATAATCTGTAATTATTTCACAATTTTGTGTGAGGACATACTATCTCCTCCCATTTGCAAATTGTCTCAACACAATCATTTCATTGTCTAATCTTGGCATGATCCAGGGAGTTGGCAAACCCTTCAGCTTTTCCCCGTTTCTCTCCTGTTATCTTAAGCGGAGCAACAGGTTAGAGTTGTACTAGTTGATAGAACTGAGCTGTTTAAACAGATCACACAGAGTTGAACAGAGATGATTGAGAGAAATGGTTTCTGCTGACTGAGGAGCCCAGAATAAGGGATCATAGCATTTCAAGCTCAGTTGTTAAAGGTGAAGTAATTCTTCAAAAGAAGACTAGTGAAAATTTGAACTCTTTTCTCCGAAAGGGCTTGATCCATTGAAACTTGATAATCGAAATTGATTAATTCTTGCGAAAAATGCATGTTCAGAGTTACAGACTCTGACCTGATGAGTGACTCAAGGGATTGAATGATTTATTCTTATTGCTGTGCTCCTTTTCCCCCATTTCATCCAAAAAGCTGTATTACCAATGTCAATCACCATAGGCTACTGAACTTTATACCTAAGCCTGCTTTGGACTGAGCACAAACACATGGGAGCCCTGACAACTTTCTCTCCTCTCCAGCCCAGAAATTCAGAATAATTGTACAACGTAGCCACTTTACTGCCTGAAATTAGATAACTCAACATCGACAGTGATCAAAATATGCTTTTTCATAGCATAGGGTCAGTCTAGCACTGAGTTGCTTAACTTAAATAGACTTACAAGTGAGGGAAAGTTTGTCAGAGATAAACTGCTTCCTCTGATGCTGAACAGCATGGTAATCAAAAACACAGTGAAATCATGATCATAAGGAAGGAGACCATTTGGCTCAGAAGTCAGTGCCACTCTCTAGAGAAATACAATCAGTGCCAATCCCCTTGTTTTGTCCACATAGCTCAACATATTTATTTCCCTTCAGTGCTCCAAATTATGTTTTGAAATCAATGACTATCTGCACTTCCACCACCCTCGCTTGCACAGAGTCCTCGGCCATTATCACTTGCTATGCTGGAAGATGCTTCATCACATCTTATGCTTTCATGGTTTCACTTGATCTTCGAATCCATCGGACGTCACTGGGAAAAATGCTATAAAGGATGTCATCGCTTTTAAAAATAAATAACATAAATCAAGAAAAGTCAGCATGGCTTCATGAAGGGAAATCATGCCTGAAAAATATATTAGAGTCCTTTGAGGAAGGAACAAGTAGGATAGATAAAGGAGAACTGTTAGATGTAAAATAGTTGGATTTCCAATTGGCAATCGATAAAGTACTGCATGTAAGGTTACTAAATAAGACAAGCGCGCATGGTGTTGGGACTAGTGTGTTAGAATGGATAGAGAATTGACTACTGAGACAAGTCAGAGTTGAGAAAAAAGGGGGCGCTTTCAGTGCAGTAACCTATAACTAATAGTGTGGTTAAGGTTGTACAGGACATTGGTGAGGCTACTTCTGCAGTACTGTGTCCAGTTGTGGTCACCCTGTTACAGGAAGCTTATTGTTAAGCTGGAGAGGGTTCAGAAAAGATTTACCAGGAGGGTGCCAGGAATGGAAAGTTTGAGTTATAAAAAATGGGCTGGACAGGCTGGGACCTTTTTTCACTGGAGCATAGGAGATTGAGGGGTGAACTTATCTCTCTTTATAAAATCATGAAGGGCATAGATAAGGTGAATGACAAGTGCCTTTTCCCTAAGGTGGGAGAGTTCAAAACTAGGCACATATTTTTAAGGTGAGAGGAGAAAGATTTAAAAAGAACATATGAGGGGCAACATATGAGTGGTTCATGTGTGGAATGAACTGCCAGAGAAAATGGTAGGCATAGATACAGTTACAACTTTTAAAATATATTTGGATAAGTTTATGAATAGGAAAGTTTGGAGAGATATGGGCTAAGTGCAGGCAGGTGGGACGAGCTCAATTTCGGAACATGGTTGGCGAGGACTAGCACAGTCTGGCTCTGTGCTATATGACTCTGTGATTCTATGGCACAAACAATACAGCTGCAGCTGCAATTACTTACAAAATGTTTAATAACTTGGATGGAGGAAGTCAATGTACTGCCACCAGGTTCGTGAATGATACAAAAACAGGTGGGAAGACAAGCAATGAGGATGATATAAGGGGTTTGCAGAGGGATACAGACTAGTTAAGTACGTGTGCAAAATGTTGGCAGATGGAATATAATGTAAGGTAGTGCAAGGTAATGTACTCTTGTCAGAAAGAAGAACTGAACATTGTTTATATGAGGAAAGACTTCAGAAACCTACAGCATATAGGGACTTGCAGTCCTTGCATATGAATCTCAAGAAGTTGAGATCCAAGTTGAGTGGATAGTAGGGAAGACCAGTAGACTGTTAGCCTTTATTTCAAAGTAAGTGCAGTAAAAATGATCCAAGGCACTAGTCAGATCACACCAAGAATACACCGAACTGTTTTGGTTCCCTTATCTAATGAAAGATAAGGTTAGCATTAGAGGCAGTCCAGAAAAGATTCACCAAGTTAGGGGCCGCTAAGTTGATTCTGAGAGATTTTCTTCTGAGGAGAGGTTGAGCAGGATTCAAGTCCCAACTATTACAAAGGTGTACGATAATATCACGAAACAAGTTGATTTAAAATAAATAGATTTGGTTTGTACTCATTGGAGTTGACAGGAATGAAAGGAGACCTTGATTGAAACATAAAAGATTCTTAGGGGGATTGACAGGGCAGACGCAGTCGTTTCCCGAGAGGGAGAGTCGAGGACCAAAGCATATCATCTCAGAGTAAGGGATAGCTTTTATAATTTTAATTAGGATCACATTTAAGTCCCTTCTTTTTATAGCGATCTGATATCTTGATCCAGGAACAACTGTCATGTAATTATGCAATTTGCAGTTGAGTTATACCCACAATGCTTCAAAACAAATGGCCAGTAGTAACTTGAGAAGATGGTGAACATGAACCAAAACTCTGAGGTGCCAAAGCTAACAGCGTCTACCATTTCAATTGTGTGTACCTGGTGCTGTTTAAACTAGGATTATGTTAGGTGGGTCTAAGGGAAAGTCAGGTGAAAGAGAAAAGCAAAAGAACTGCAGATGCTGGAAATCAGAAACAAAAACAGAAATTGTGGGAACATCTCAGCAGGTCTGACAGCATCTGTCGAGAGAAATCAGAGTTAACGTTTTGTGTCTGGTAACCCTTCTTCAGAATGCTGCCAGACCTGCTGAGATTTTCCAGCAATTTCTGTTTCTAATTCAGATGGAAGAAAACTGTTTTCCAAAATCTGCAAATTCCACGACTTGAGTATTTTGGGGTTGCATAAGGAGTACAGCAGAAAGATGACTCACTAGTGAAAGTTTGCATGTTAAGGCCAATTAAACTAGGCTGACAAATTGGATAACAGAGAGAAAAAAATCAAGCTGGTGGACTTCCTCTGAAACAGGAGGAAGAAATGCATCATTCTTAGATTGGAAGGGAACAGCTAGCGATTAGTGTTTGGGCCTCTTTATTTATAATCTATATGCATGGCATCAAAAGAAGGATCACTGTGATATATCTAGGTTTAGTGACAATACAAAGCCAGGTGGGAAAGAGAGTTGTCAAGAGAGCCACAAGGAAAGATTGACCACTCAAGTGATTGGACAAGAAGGTGGCTGAAGAAGGAATGGGAAAGACTGGAAAAGCAGATTTTTTCTTTAAGGAAGTGCAAGTAAATGTCAGTTTTCTGTGAATCCCTGTGTGTCCTTGTACATGAGTCAACAAAAGTTAACGTACAAGTGTAGTAATCAGCCAGAAGAGCAATCCATTTTATTGCAAGGGGAATGGAAATATAGGTTTAAGGAAATCCCTATATATGTCTTTTTGATAATACACATGAACTACTGCTTCTATACCTATAACTACTGAGTGGTTGACTAAAGGCTCAATGTATGTTCACTCAGCAGCACTTTGAGATGTTTCTTTTGATGAGACAAATCCCTACATTCAAGATGAAGAGCTCCCGACAGCTTTATGTAGAATTGACATTTCTGACTTGAATTTGTTTAGATAAAGCTCTTTTCTAGAATGAAATGCCCCATCATAATGGAGACAGTTCTCTTGTGAAGAACAAAAATACCATGACTAAATCTTGTCTTTACTGACAGGTACAGCTATATCAGAGACAAGAAAATGAAGATGGATTAAATGGAATTTTCTACTTTGATGACAGCAGGTATGATGGACTTTGTGCCATCTGATCTGGATCCCCTTGACTGTGATTTTGAGTTTGAGGTCAATTTTAGCAATCTCACACCATGGGATCTCCTTGGGAAGGGTTTTGGGGTGGGGGGAGGGGGTTAGGTGATGAACAGAGAAGAGTCTATATAAGCTGTGAAAACTGTTAATTGCTCTATCAGCCAACTGGGTGGTCAGCATCTCTCTGGTCTCACTGCGAGTAGTGTCTACAGCTATAGACACTGACCATCCAGGAGCTAAACATGAGATAAACAATGAAGATTGAAGAGGCATACCACTGGGGCCAGGTCACTAGGTACTAGTAGGGGAATAGTTGAGGGGATGGAGTTCACCAAGATTGTCAGGCTAATATCCAGAGGGGCTAAGACATTGCTAGGAACGGAGAGTTTGAGTTATAAAGACAGGCTGGATAGGCATTGGAACTTAGGAAGGTTGAGGGGTGATTTTATAGAGGTTTATAAAATCGTGAGGGGTACAGATAAAGGCATGTCAGGGGTCTTTTCACTAGGGTGAGAGATTTCAAGACTAAGGGGCATATTTTTAAGGTGAAAAGGAAAGGATTTAAACAAGACATTTTTCTTTCACACAGAAAGAGATTCATGAGGAAATGGTAGACTCAGGTACAGTTACAACATTTAAAAGACAGTTGGATAAGTTTATGAGTAAGAAATGTTTGGGGGGGGATAGGAGTCAAGTGCAGGCAGGTGGGACTAGATTAGTTTGGGATTATGATTGGCATGGGGGAGTTGGACCAAAGTCTCTTTTTTTCATGCTGTATGAGTCTCTGACTCTAAGAGGAGGAATGTCATTGGCAAGGTGGCCATTGAAGCCCCAAAATGTGTGAATCCTCACATGTCCACAACTGGCAAATATATTTAAAACTGCTGTGCTTCACATGGCATGGATCTCCATCCACAGTGAGTAATTGGTGGAAATTTGACCTTTACCTGGTTATTCATTGGTTACCTGACCTTCCTAAGCCTGGGATGAGAGAGTTGGAATGGATTGATGTCACCCAGTGTTCCCCTCCTACAACGGATTATTGGGAAGGGGTTGGGGCAGATCCATAAGAGGCAGGCCCATTAACCATTACAATTTACACTCCGACATAACTCTTAACCAAAACAAAATCAGAAATTGCTGAGAAAGCTCAGCATCTGTGGAGAGAAGGCAGGGTCAACATTTCATTAACGGCTGACTTTTCTCAATAGTTTCTGTTTTTCTTCTGGTTTCCAGCATCTGCAGCTCTTTGGCTAATTTTTCTGTTTACTGTATGACGCCTAACCGATTAGCTGGCAAGCTGAGAGCGAAAATCCATTCCACAGTTTACAAGGCTTGCAGGATCCAGAAGCAGATGCAGAAGGCAATTTATTTCAAGAAACTTATCATGTCAAGGCTAGTCAAGAATGCCACGTGTCAAGTGAGTGGCTCAAATCACCAAGTGTTCCACATTTATCCCTTGCCTCTGCCAAGCCTACATCCTTCCACCTTTTTCTTGGTGTAGGACTATTACACAGTGAAGATGTAATATATAATAGATGATCTTACATACAGTACTTGTACCTTTCAAAAAGAAAATCAGCCCTACTGTCCCTTGAGAACAAGCTAGGTAGAATGAACTGTATCATTCATATCTTCTTATCCTTGTGATTATGAATTGTGATAGGATCCAGTCATTAATCTCCAAGGAAACCTTGAACACAGACATGTCACACTGATGTACTTCCCTCATTTCAGAACGTTGTATCAGAATACATATCAACCAGCAAGAGACATTCAGAGGTTGAGAAATTGTGAATGGCTGCATTACTCCTTAGGATTTCACATTTGGGTTATCCAAAGTACATCATATGAAACGACCATATGATGAACAGTGATTGTGCCGTTATTCTGCTGAAACCATTTACAGCACCACTGGATCCATTATTTGTTTCTACACATGACACACTATCACCCCTTCTTGTCATGTACCTTAATCTGTCTTGTCATTTTATCGTTCTTCCCTTCACTTTATTTCCCTTTTGTGCTTTTCCATTCATTCCCTGATTCAGCACTACTGTAAAAACTGCCCATTACTAATATCTGCAGTGGTTTGCTTCTGCTTATTTCGAACATCTCTCATCTCTGATGAAACACCACTGATCTGAAGAGTTAGCTAGAAATTCAATTCCTTCCCACACGTGCTGAGTGGTCAGTCCCTTATTACTGCCAGGAAGGAACACTAGTGCACAGCCTTACCATGCCAATGCCACTTGGCAAATTAACATTCTCTTAAAGTCCTCATACCACCATTACTGTGATTCACTTCTGATTGGCTGTCAGCAGGCAGAATCACAGCCCCAGGGTCATGGATTATAGAATCCCTACAATATGGAAGTAGGGCATTTAGCCCATCGAGTCCACACCGACCCTCCAAAGAGCATCCCAACCAAACCCACCTGCATTTTTCATGGTTAACCCACGTAACCTGCATACCCATACACAGTAGGGGCTATTTAGCATGGACAATCCATCTTTGGACTGTGGGAAGAAATTCATGTAGACCCACAAGGGAGAATGTAAACTTCAGACAGACAGTCACCCGAGGCTGGAAGCGAAGCCGGGTGCCTGGTGCTATGAGACAGCAGTGCTAACCACTGAACCACCATGCTGCAGGGAAGACTTGCTGTTGCTCAGGTTAAGAATCTCAGTGCAGTAGGCCTCCCCAAAAGTACACAACATGGGGTTCTTGCCAGCTATCAGGTATACAAGGTCCTGTTACCCACATTAAATTCTACCCTTGGATCTGCATTTTTGTCCTGTCACAAGGTCAAACCTGTTGAGAGTTTTGAGCATTTTTCTATTTTTTATTTCAGATAGCATTATCATCAGATAATAGCGCTTATTTACTTTGCCAAGAAAAGGTGGTCAAATTCAAATGAACTCGCACACAGCTCGAGTTGAGATTTCCATTGTCTCATTCCCATTTGTCTAATCAAGCTTCAAATTCAGGAAGTTTGCAAATAATCAATGTGTGTGGTTGGATTTCCCACAACTGCTGAACGCTTTATCACAGTGCAGCTAGAGAAAGTTCATATTTCCTCACTTACCCGGTGATCCCAATAGGATGTGCACCACATCATCGTACAGCATGAGGGTGGCTGGCCGTTCTGGAAGAAGATAGAGGCTCACTGATGTAAACACTGCAAGGAAACAGGTAAAATATAGAGGTTTAGATTCAATGTTCCATTTATAATCTGTCTCATTTATTACATCAGAATACATTAAATGGAGTTTCTTTGTATGCGACCCTACATTACCTCAAATTGACAATAATATTAGCTAATTAAACATACTCTGGCTCAAAAACAGTTCAAAAAAGACCTGTGTCCAAAGTTTTTCAAATGGACAGTGGCAAAAAATTTAAATAATGAACTAACCTTTGGTGAGGGTACAGACATGATTTATAAGGATATTGCCAGCAATGGAAAGTAGATTTTTTTTTTCTCTCAGAGGTCAGGGAGTTTGGAAACTCTTTTCCTAGAGTGAAGGCAGGATTTTGAAGGCAGGATACATAGACTCTTGACTAAGAAGGGAATCAGAGGGTATCCGGACTAGGCAAGGAAGTGGAGTTGAGGCTGTGATCTTATTGAATGATGTGGTTGGGCTGAGGAGCCATGTGGTCTACTCCTGCTTGAATTTTGATGCTCGAATTTTAACTGCAAGGAAGTACTGAATAGGCTGCTGGTGCTTTCTTTGGAGCATCATCTGAGATAGTGAACACGATAGAAAGAGGTTACAAGGAATGTCCATTTATTAAACCCCAGAAAACTTTATTCTCTGTTCAATCAAAGGCACAGCATGCCACCATAACAACAATTACAGAGCTGTTAAAAGTTGCATCAAGTAACATTGCAATAACATTTGCTCACACCAATAAATATACTTAAAATCAATTTATTGGATTTGCTTTGGAACATGTTGAGAAAATGTTAAGGTGCTTTGTTAACATGAGTTCCTTCTTCTTGGTGGTATGAATAATTTTCAGAAATATTAGGTTAGCTTTTAATCTAACTGGAACTAACTCAGTGCATACTTATTGAATAAAGTATTGTTGTGAGTTGATGGTGGAGTACTATTTTCCTGACCAGTAGGACAAAGGGACAGTGTTTAACTTGCTGAATCTTAATGCAAGACTGAGAGAGCCGCAAACATCAATTTTCTAGTGACAAATGAAACAGGCAAGTGGTGGACTCAGGTTTATACAGGCCTAGAGGAATAGTAATAGGTCACTTAACCCATCAAGAATTCAATGATTGTCTAGTGACCCAACTCCATAAAAAGGCCTTGAAAAACAACAAAGAATACAGCACAGGAACAGGCCTTTCAGCCCTCCAAGCTTGCACTGACACATTTTGCCCCTCCATACTAAAACCGTCTTCATTCTCAGGATCCATATCCATCTATTCCCCTTCCTATTCATGCATTCGTCCAGGTGCTTCTTGAATACTACTATTGTGTCTGTTTCCACCACGTCCTCTGGCAGCTTGTTCCAGGCACTTACCACCCTTTGTGCAAAAAAAATGTGTCTTGCACATCTCTTTTACACTCTCTTGCCCACTGCCTCCCCCTCTCCTCCCCAAACCCTTCACCCCCATCCCTTAACCCCGTACCTTGAACTGGTGTCCTTTAGTAATTGGCCCCTCTATCTTGGCAAAAAGCCCTATACTTTCCACTCTAAACACATCACTCACAATCTTATAAACTTCTATCAGGTCGCCCCTTAACCTCCTGCATTCCAGTGAATAAAAGCCCAGTCTATCCAACTTTTCTTCATCAATAAAATCTCCCATACCAGGCAACTTCTTGGTAAACCTTTTCTGTACCCTCTCCAAACCATCCACATCCTTCTGGTACTGTAGTGACCAGAACTGTACACAATATTCTAAGTGTGGCTGAACCAAAGTTCTATAATGCTGCAGCATAACTCGACTATCCTTATACTCGATGCCCCTTCCAATGAAGGCAAGTGTGCCATAGGACTTTTTTACAATCTTAACTCCCTGCACTGCCACCTTTAGTAGTCTGTGGATCTGCACACCCAGATCCTTCTGCATATCAATACTTCAAAGGGTTTTACCATTCATAGTATAATCTCCACCTATATGTCACCTCCCAAAATGCGTCACCTCACATTTGTCCAGATTAAACTCCATCTGCCATTTTTTTCTGCCCATGCCTCCAACTGATCTATATCCTGCTGTATCCTCTGAGAATCGTTCTCAGTATTCACAACTCCACCAAACTTTGTATCATTCGCAAACTTACCAATTAGACAAGCCACATTTTCCGCCAAATCATTTATGTAGATCACAAACAGCAGAGGTCCCAGCAATGATCCCTGTGGACCACCACTAGTCACAATCCTCCATTCCAAAAAGTATCCTTCCATCACTACACTCTGTCTTCTATGACTAAGCCAGTTCTGTATCCATTTTGCCAGCTCACCCCGATACCATGTGACTTCACTCTTTGTGCCAGACTGCCATGAGGGACCATGTCAAAGGCTTTACTGAAGTCCATGCAAACAACATCAACCACTTTTCCCTTAGGAGAGTGGGAGGTTAGGAGAGTGGGCAAAGAAGTGACTGATGGAGTACAACATGGGAACGTGTGAGGCCTTGCACTTTTGTAGCAAGAATAGAGGCATGGACTATTTTCTAAATGGGGAAAAAAATTCAGATATCTGAAATGCAAAGAGACTTGGGAGTTCTAGTCCAGAATTCTCTCAAGGTAAACTTGCAGGTTAAGAAGGCAAATGCAACAGTAGCATTTATTTTGAGATGACTTGAATATAAAAGCAGGGACGTACTTCAGAGGGTCTATAAAGGCTCTGGTCAGACCACATTTGGAGTATTGTGTGTAGTTTTGGGCCCCATATCTCAGGAAGGATGTATTGGCCCTGGAGTGGGTTCAGAAGAGGTTCACAAGAATGGTCCTAGGAATGAAAACCTTCGCAAATGAGAAATGTTTGAGGACTCTGGGTCTACACCCGGTGGAGTTTAGAAGGATGAGGGGGGCATCTAATAGAAACTTACTGACTACTGAGTGGCCTGGACAGAGTGAATGTTGGGAAGACGTTTCCATTGGTAGGAGAGACTAGGACCTCAGAGCACAGCCTTAGAATAAAGGGAAGACTTTTTGGAACAGAGAAACTTCTTCAGCCAGAGAGTGGTGAATCTACGGAATTCACTGCCACAGAGGACTATGGAGGCCAGGTCATTCAACATAGTTAAGGCAGAGATAAATAGGTTCTTGATTGTCTAGGGGATCAAATGTTACAGGAAGAAAGCAGGAGAATGGGGTTGAGAAACATATCAGCAATGATTGAATGGTGGAGCAGACACAATGGGCTGAATGGCCTAATTTCAGCTCCTATGTCTCATGGACCTCCCCGCACAAATCCATACTGTCTGATGCTAATAAATCCATTTGCTTCTAAATGCAATAGATCCTGTCCCTGAAGTTTTTCTAATAATTTGTGTATCACTGACATGAGGCTCCCAGGCCTGTAATTTCCTGGATTATCCCTGTGACCCCTCTTAAGCAATGGGACAGTATTGTCTGTTCTCCAGTCCTCTGGAATCTCACCTGTAGCCACAGAGGATACAAAGATATCTATTATGTCTTTGTCCCATGCCCCTTAATAATGCAGTATAATGGAAAACTAACACATTTATATTGATGATTCTCGTCTAATATCAGCAAAGCAGGGCAAAAAAAAAATCATATGATCAAGACTTGGGGATGAGCAATAGAGAAAAACATTAGAGACATTTTGGTAAAATTACTAACATAGCACAAATGAAGATTTACAGAAACACACAAGAGCGAGAAAGAATTGCTATAAGTTGGAGGCTGAGGAGTGACCTTGTAGAGGTTTATAAAATCATGAGGGACATGGATAGGGCAAATAGACAAAGTCTTTTCCCTGGGGTGGGGGGAAGTCCAGAACTAGAGGGCTTAGACTTAGTATGAGAGGGGAAAGATTTAAAAGGTACCTAAGGGGCAGAAGGTGGTGTATGTATAGAATGAGCTGCCAGAGTAAGTGGAGGAGGCTGATACAATTACAACAATTAAAAGTCATCTGGATGGGTATATGAATAGGAAGGGTTTAAGAGGGATATGGCCCAAGTGCTTGCAAATGGGACTAGATTAATTTAGGATATCTGGTCGGCCAAGAGGAGTTGGACTGAAGGTTCTGTTTCCATGCTGTTCATCGCTATGACAAGCTCGAGGCCTAACAGACTCAGCAGCAGAGGTCTACCCATCAGAGCAGTCTCTAACAGTGCAATACATCCAACACCCAGGTGAGTATAGAATCCATTGAGCTTTCAGTCTATAAGAAACCACAATCTATCGACATATCTGCAGTAGTCCAAAGCATGGTCACAGCAGGGTTCTCTCAAAGCAACTAGATTTGTTTCACATCTTAAAATTTCACAATTAAAATTTAAAACTAAACTTGCATCAGATGATATTTGAGGAAGTGTTCTAAGCTTTGTACTTTATATCTTGAGACTCTTCAAACAATGGAAATAGAATGGATAAAGAAAAACTACCAGTTCTGCTTAATGACCTGAAAACCTCTATGAAAACAGCCTTTAAACTATGGTTTTGCTGGTGTACAAACCTAGTTTCTGTAATGGAGAGGCTGAACAAGAAATAAAAAGGCTTCTACAGCACATGACACACAACTAAAAACCACAGCCACCCACCACAAAACAAGTCAGTGTTAGAACCTGAATTTGCTTCCGGGCATAACTGACTAGGACCCAAATTCACATATTACTGAATAGAATCTAAATGCAAAGACTGCAGAAGTACACAGCAGTGAATCGAGGAGTGTTTCCACATTCTATTGAAGCTGTTTGCCTTATGACCTACACAGATTCTCTCCCCCCACTCACTGACTATGGAGTTTTGGCATCAGACACGTACCACTATCACATCATCATCATGGCACATCTCTGATCCACTTAGAATACAGTTCTCCACTCTGTACTGCACCTTACACTGCACCAATACCTTCCATTGTAACGTTGCTGCCAGCTATCTGTCTGCAGTAGTTTGCTTTTACTTATTCAGAGAGAATGCGATGGAGATTGAAGAACAGGGAGATCAGCTACAGTCTTTCAAGGAGACAAATAAGGGCATTAATCAGGAGCATCATCACCTTCACTATGACAGAGCAGAGCAGTATCAAACCAAGCAGGACACAATCAATTCCCAATTCCAATAGATCGAACTGAGCGAAGGATCATTCACTGACTAAATTTGTTACTACTCAAATTTCAAGGAGCCCCTGTTCATTTTTTGAAGCACATGCTACTTACTTTCATGCTGTTTTCTTCATGTTTAGTGTATGTGGTCAGGGTTAACATATTCAATACTTCAAAGGATTTCCAATATGTAATGCTCCCACATTGAACAAAGAGATAATGACATACTACTGCAGGGCAATTGGGAAAGAGTTGCACTTCCTTAGATAGTGTTCTAACATAGTACGATGCCAAAGTTTGGTAGCCTGTATAGCTTGATTCTTGTAATCAAGACTGGTGATGATGTAAAGTAGCAATTTAGTTATAAATGGTGATACAGTGGCTAACACTGCTACTTCACAGTGCTAGAGATCTGGGTTCAATTCCACTCTTGAGCGAATGTCTGTGTGGAGTTTGCACATTCGCCAAATGTCTGCGTGGGTTTCCTCCGGGTGCCCCAGTTACCTTTCACAGGCCAAAGATACGCAGGTTAAGAGGATTAGCCATCCTAAATTGCCTATAATATTCAGGGATTTACAGGCTAGGTGAATTAGCCATGTGGAGTTACATGGATTGGGGAGGTCTGGGTCTCACAGTGTACATTGCACAAATCTATTTGTGGGTTGGCAGTGATTGACCAGAGGACAGCTTGGTGGGAATCCTGGAAGGTCCCAACATTTTCTGCCACTGGCAAGCACAATGGCAGCTCCACTGGGGCCTTTTGCATTCATAACAAAACTTTTAAAAAATTTTCATTCACAGGGCATCACTGGCGAGGCCAGCATTTATTGCCTACCCCTAATTGCCCATAGGGTAGTTAAGAATCAACCATATTGCTGTGGGTCTGGAGTCACATGTAGATCAGACTGCAAAAGGAAGGCAGATTTCTTCCCTAAAGGACTTTAGTGAACCAGATGGGTTTTTCCAACAATCAACAATGGAGTCACCTTCATCATTAGACTCTTACTTCCAGATATTACTGAGTTCAAATTCCACCATCTGCTGTGCCGAGATTTGAGTCCAGATCCTGGGTCTCTGGATCAACAGTCTAGCAGTAATACCACTAGACCATTGCCTCCCGAGGAGCAAGGAAGAATTGTTAGAGATAACTTGCTACAGCTCATTGAAACCCTCCATGAGCTGCTCCGAAATAGAGGTTTAGGCAATTTTTGTAAAATTCAGTCCACTATCTCATTACTTGAAAAGAAACTCAACTACTCTACCCTACTGACAGTCATGGCCAAGACCACTCATGACATGTCTGACTTTGAAAAGTAATAGACTTTTACTTCAGGTTCACCCGACAGAATTACAATGTAAAGAGTACAGATGATGATGCAAAATAATTTTTAAAAACATCATCCTTTGTTAATTCTCTTCATAGTCCTCGATGAAGGTTCTAAATAGTAAGGTTTCTGTCCATTTCTTCGCTGAATGAGTCAACCTTTTCTTTTCAAAAATCAACAGTGAATTACAGTAAGCCTGTACCAGAGAAAATAAATTACACCCTCTTTGATGTTTATCCAGTAAGAATGGAAATGTTTTTTAAAAACTCACAACATATCAGGTTGTCAAACATCATTAGGACTAAAACACGTAGGATGCTTGTGAACAAAGAATTTTCACCTGGCATTTAGCAAGGTGAAAAATCAGGATTAAGCTAAATCCTGCTATAGGTTCACTGAATCCAATGTCTGTATGGAGTGACTGTCAAGTTTGCAATGGCAAGCCTTCCCCATAAATTGGCTAGGCTACAGCTGAAAGGGTGTGATAGAGACAGCCACCTATAATACACTTACAGGTACAGGATGGCAGCAGTTCCAAAAGGTTAAAGTTCACTGCAGAATGGGACAATGGGGATGGCAGAAAAGTGGATGACTATTCTAAGGACCTGGTGAGAAAAGTGCCTTTTTAGTGCTGATGTATTGGCAAAATGTGCATGAAAGAAGAGTTCCCTTCACTGGACCATACTGCACACGCACATATTCTTGGAAAGAGTCATCAACTGAGCAAATATCGACTTAGTACTTTACTGTAGATGAAGAAGCAATTTGCCCATAGAAGTAGCAAAACACAGATATTGCTTGAGGATCATCAAGTATAGTCTCGTCAAGGATGGAGTTAGGAAGTGCTATTCCATGGGGCATATCACAAAGCATTCTGCAGAAGAACTGGCTATTTTGGTTACAATCTATGTCATTCGGTACAGACAGAGTTAATGGCAACACCAAGGACCAGTGAATAACTGTTCAGACATACAGACTAAAATGCATTTCTAGTTTGAGAGATTTCTCAATACTTCAGTTGCCTAAATATTCTAGATTTTCCAAGGGCTCTGTTTCTTTTTCAAAAAATTGCAGATCATATTAACTGCAGCACAGTTATGACATTGATTGTTTCTTGGATAACACTTCAGCTGCATATTACATATTCTATGGTCAGACATGATGGAAATATCAAGTAACTGCAAAATCCTTTCACTTCACATGGATCATTAAGTTGATGCAATAATTTCTGATGTGTTCTATTTGCAATACCCTGCTTTCAAACAAACTGAAGAAACGTTTGATGCCTTATGTAATTAATGCTTCCTTCCAGAAAAAAAAAGTGATTAACTTATTTCCCCTTGGAGACACAAGTATTTGATGTGTACTTGGCAGTGGGCTGATGTGTTAAAAGCATTCTGCAGTGGGTCAGATTGATCCTGCAGCAAAAACATCTTCATGCTGTAGTGACTTTCACTTCTATGGTATAGTCCATTCCTGCTCCATATATTTGCTTCCCCCCCTCAGCTTACCAAACCTGCTTACTAGGTAGATAGTAAGAGATCAGCTCTGATCTGCCAGACAGATGGGAAAGGCTCTTGATATGTAGGTTTTAGAACAGAATAGATAAAATAGCTTGGGTGTTGTTACACATTAAGGGACTGGTCTTCAATTTATAATGAAATTTAACTATACAACTGTAAATATGATAAAATCTACACACACTTAATAGGAACTCAAATAATAATCTTCTTATCAGAAACTGACTTGAGTGGAAAAGACTTTACCTATATCTGTTTAATACAGGTGAGTTTGCGCACTCTATGTACCTCACTCAGGCTCATGAACTTCACTAAAGGTCATAATTTGCTATGTACCCCATGTTGGTGAGCCATGAACTTGCCATGAATATGTTTCACAAAATTCAGGTCACAGTGAGTGGGTCCCATGGGAGCAATATCTGGCATAGATAAAGGTTTGTTTAATGGACAGGAAGCTAAGAATTGTGCTGAATGGGAAATTTTTCAAATAGACAGGCAAAACTAGAGGACTATATTTTATATCAATGGCTTAGACAGAGGCAGGGAGTAATGCCAAAATTTGCTGATGACTGAAAGCTCAGTATGAATACAAGTTACAAGGACAATGACAGGTGACATGGACAAGTTAAGAGAGTAGTAATGGGTTGGCAGACAGAAGTGGTAGCAATACTGGACATGTCAGATCCCTGGCTTGACAGATCCTATGTTTCACTTTTGCAACTGACAAGTGTGGTGATTAGTCACTAAAAAACATTTCACATGAAGCTGCAGGTGTTCTTTAACAATGGAACATAACTTTTTTTTCTTTTATGTAGTGAAGTTATGATAGAGAATATGTACAGATATAGGAAAGAGTGAGGACTGCAGATGCTGGAGACCAGAGTTGAAAAGTGTGGCGCTGGAAAAGTGCAGCAGGCCAGGCAGCATCCGAGGAGCAGGATTCTTGAAGAAGGGCTTATGCCCGAAACGTCGATTCTCCTGCTCCTCGGATGCTGCCTGGCCTGCTGCGCTTTTCCAGCACCACACTTTTCAACCATATGTACAGATATGACAGCTGGAAAAATCTGAACAAATAAACAGCAAAACAAGAATCTTCCAGTTCTAACAAAGTTAAGATTTCTATACAATATCTCCTGGTTTGTAAACTCTCCAAAACTAAAATAGTTTGGCTGAGGTTACTGGTTCCTCTGAACTATAACTACTAGGAGAAAACTTTCTCCCTTCTGTACTATAACTGCTAGGAGAAAACTTTCTCCCTTCTGTACTGAATTCTTCGTTTTTCTGAAATGAAAACAGAAATTACTGGAGAAATTCAGCAGGTCTGGCAGCATCTGTGAAGATAAATCAGTGACATTGTATCCAATAATACTACAGATGTCCTCTTAGAAATTTGATTGTAGTGATTTGTTTTTTTGGGTTGATGTTCCTAGCTAACTATCCCAAATTATTTTCTGACTAGTTTTTAAAAACAATTAAAGTCACAGAACTGAAATACACCCACCTACCGATGTTTAAAATCCGAGAGCCAAAGATAAACATATGATACCCATATTATGCTTTGTGCTGAAAGGTGTGAGTGAGAGGTTACCTACTTTGCCTGTAAAACTAGAAAATCAGAATAGTTTTTAATGGAGATGATACTCGTAAATATAGAGGTTCAAACAAACTTGGATGCGCTCATACAAAAAACAAAATGTTGGCACATAGATACAGCAAGTAATTAGAAAAACAAATGTTGGCTCATATTGCAAAGGGACTAAAGTACAGGGATTAAAAAAAGTCTTGCTCTATTTGAACATGGTTCTGGTGAGATTGCAGATAAAGTATCATGAACAATTTTCATTGTTTTTAATTTCAAAAGCATACTTTATTCATAAAAGATACATACAGTCACTAAAGCAGTTTGGTTCTGTACTTTTCATGACCATGTTTAAGGATCAAAGGCAGTATAGTGAAAGTTCATCAGATTGATTCCTGGGATGGTAGAGTTGATCAAGGAGAGGCTGGGTTTATGTTAACTGGGTTTATATTAACTGAAGCTTAGAAGAGTGACAAATGATTTCATATGAATATTCAAGATCATAAAGGTGTCTAAGTGTAGATACGAAGATGCTGTTTCCCTTGGTTGGGTAATCTTGAAGATAGAAGCACAGTTCAGAAAAAGTGGCCAATCATTTAAGACTGAGATGAGGAGAAATTTCTTCACTCAATGGGTTGTGACTCTTTGGAACACCAGAGGACCAGGAATGCACTGTTATTCAATATATTCAAGATGGGATTGACTGGTTTCTGGTCAGTCAAGTGATCAAGGGTCAAGGGCAAAAATGGGTAAATAGGATCAAAGCCAGGATCAGTCATAATCATAATGGATGAGGGAACAGGAGTGATGAGCCATATGATCTTCCACTGCTCCTACTTGTGTTTTTACCTAGTAGTTACTATATACAACCACGGTATACACTCATGTAAAAGTCATACTTTTTAAGAATAAAGTTATGGGGTCAACCCTTAAATGGATACTACTTTTAAGGTGCTGAAATTCCTGCTACAGTCCAAAATACCATCTCATTAGCAGAAGCCCAACTGATCTCTAAATGAATAAAGTAAAAAAATGTTGATCTGTTATCTGTGAAGTAGGGTCAACGTTTACATGAGATATATGGAAAATTCCAGATTTTTTGGCCAAAGTAGGGGGTCAACTTTTACATGAGATCGATTTTTACTCATGCATATATGGTACATTTACTGCCAACTACAATAAACCTCTCAATTCAAAAAACAAGTCTGTGGGACAAGAATGTGAAACACATGTAATCAAACTAGCACATTGATAGTTTCCTGACTCAGAATTGACAACTCCCTTGTGATAGGCTTGAAGAGCCATTATATTTGAAGTCTAACTGGACTTTGTGATTTAACTAAAGTATAGTTAATGCCTGTTTCATATCAGAGGTCATTGAATTAGATCTTTAATTTGTCCAATTTTTTTTAAATGACGAGGAAACTCTGGCAGATCCTATAACTGTCAGCACAATCTGTTTTACACCTGGATCTAAATCAGGTTTGATCAATGAGACATTTCATTACATGACTTTCCACTTTCAACTGGCCAGCTGAATGGCTCCAGCCATTGGTCACTCAATCTTCATCCCGGTGTTGCATTATCTTCCCACACCAATTTTATTGTTATCAGTCAGAAAATTATCTGCAGCACTTTTGAAATTAATAAATTAACATGTTCAAGTAAAAAGAATTTTTTTTTTTAACAGCCTCCATTGCTTTTCTCCCAGATTGCTTGCAATATTGCCCCCAAATTAAATAGTAGACACCAGGGCAAGCCCACATGTAAATACAAAATCTATCTCAATATTCTTATTTGAGCAAAAACTTTAAATTTGTTGCATCTCCAGTGGTGAAGACTGCTATGTATTTACCAGTTTGCTGTACATCTTAGATGTCTGATTTATCTCAGACCAATGCAGAAATCATATCATTTCTAATACAACTGCCTTATTTATAGAACTTTAAACCTCAGAACTCTCAGGGTTTTCTACATACGTGGTCTCAAAATCTGAGCTTCACAGAGCTTTCCATGGTATTTCTACAATCTCCTCACTGCTTTTTCATTTCACTCACAGGCTTAATCAATCAAGTATAAGGCAGCAGATCAGGGAACCAATAAGAAAATGAAATACAGGTCAGTCAAACCGTTGAAAATAACGAATAGTGCAACGAATGTCTCGCTCCTATGTTAGCTCAAAGGTTGTGCAGTAAGAATTTCATGGAAACATAGATGATAGTACAAGCAGTTCAAAAAGCCCATTATGCTGCATTTATAATTTGTTGGCATTGTTAAAATCCTGTAAATTTACAAGATTAGCAAAAAGTTAATTGTTGTTTGTGACAAGAGTTAAATATCTTACTTTATTAGCATTACAGTACAGCTCTCAATACAGTCAAGGTGCCTCAGGCATGAATACTCTAGTATCTTGGAAGGTTACTCCAGCACCTTTTTCTAAATACAAAGAAAGAAAAAGGCCTGGATTACCCATTTCAGTACCTTTGATGCACATCAAGGATATTTATGTGGAAAGCATGAAGTTTCAACATTAAGGTTTTTTTTAATCACTTTCTTAGCTTTCAGGTAAGTGTGCACTCAGTCATCCCCTTTCCTGTTGCTCTTTTTTCATCCTTATTGATATTACCATTATTCCTCTACTTTCACCTCAAGCTCCAAATACTATTCTCCCCACTGCTCCACCTTACAATGAAATGTACTGCATTACAATATCGCCATCAAGGACTCATTTTTTCTCATGTTCTGTAAAATGTGGAATTTCTTCCCCTGCAATGTGCAAGTTTTAAAACACACCACCTCTTGACTTATTCCTTCTTCACTCCTACTCTTTGATCATTGACCTTTCAGCACCATTTCTGAAAGCAAAACCTTTTTAACAGGTATAAAACAAATTTTCTCATTCCAATGTTTGCGTCTGATCTCTAATAATGAAAAAATTATAAATGCTGTGTTAATTCTGTTCTAAAATTGTTATAAAAGTTGCATCATTTTAGGATGCTGGTTGAGCAAATCCCTCCTTGTCAATGTGCAACATTAGTAAAATGTTCAAATGGTATAAATGTCAGTCTTTTTCATTTTACCTGGGCGGCACGGTGACTCAGTGGTTAGCACTGCTGCCTCACAGCACTAGGGTCCCAGGGTCGATTCCAGCCTCTGTCGACTGTCTGTGTGGAGTTTGCACATTCTCCCAGTGTCTGCGTGGGTTTTCTCCGGGTGCTCCGGTTTCCTCCCACAATCCAAAGATGTCAGGTGAATTGGCCATGCTAAATTGCCCATAGCGTTAGGTGTATTAGTCAGAGGGAAACGGGTCTGGATGGGTTGCTCTTCGGAGGGTCAGTGTGGACTGGTTGGGCCAAAGGGTCTGTTTCCCCACTGTAGGGAACCTAATCTAATCTGACCACTGTTCAAAATCCTGATCGTCCGCCAAAACTGAAGAATAGTCATTGAGACTCAAAACAGTAGCTTGTTCCTTCTCCATGGATGCTGCCTGACCCGCTGTGATTCCCAGCACTTTTTCTTTTCAGTACAAACTCCAACATCTGCAGTAATTTGCTCCTCATTGTCTACCAGTGCATTACCATCTCCACTGCCCCAAAAATAAAATCATGACTTCACCTCGGAAGAACTCAAAAGTCTTTCTTTTAAATTAACCTTTTTTTTTCTAATCAGCCTGTGCAGAGACGTTATTACACTATCTCTGGAGCGGGTGGGACTTGAACCCAGGTCTCTTAGTTTAGGGGTAGCGATATTACCAGTGCACCCACAATTCTCTGTGGTCAGATTTCTTACAGCTGACTTTCCAAAAGAGCATGCTTCACGTGTTTGTCTTCGATAGATTACATGGTGATGTTTTATCTTTATCTCATTATCACAGAGTGGTGCTTAATTCTACTTTGCCACAGTGTAAGGTTATTGTGTGCTTACTGGAAATGGCTCTGACATGGACTGTACTCGTCCCCTGAGAGTTTTAAGAGGATGTGTGGAAGTGCAATCTTGTGTCATTTCGTAAAAATAGATGAAGATAGTTTTGGTGGATTTTGTATGCATGAATGAAAATGAAATTTTATTGTATGTTACGTAAGAAAAACTGAATTCTTGCCACGTCAGCAGTGATAGCTATCTCACTTCGGACAGTTGTGGGCTTAAGTCCAATTCCAAAGACTTGAGCACAGAATCTTAGCTGACACTCTACTGCAGTACTGGGCAGGTGCTGTGTTGTTGGAGGCGCTGTCTTTTAGCTGATACATTAGAAACAAAACCTGTCTTTCTCGTGCAGCCAGGTCAAAGAATAGTCATTCCCTCCCGCAAATATTTATCTCTGCTAAGGTCAGAGTGTTCTGGTCATTATTACCCTCCTATTTGTGGAAGCTTGCTTTATTGAGATTGCTAGGGGCAACTTTTCTGGAACACTTCCTACATTATAGCAACAACGAAACCTGAAAAGACTTCACTGACTGTTCAGCACCTCAGGGTGTCTTGAGAATATGAAAGGTATTACATTTTCCTTGGTTCACCCCAAATATGTTGAGATCCAATGTAAAACCAGCAATGACTTTAATACATGTACTATAAATAAATCAATGGCAAGGCCATTGTGAAATTGTTCATCACTTGGTTTACAGGAATTCTGATTACAGCGTGGAAACAGGCCACTCGGCCCAACAAGTCCACACCGACCCTCCGAAGATTAACTCATCCAGACCCATTTCCTTCTGACTAATGGACCTAACACTATGGGCAATTTAGCATGGCCAATTCACCTGACCTGAACATCTTTGGTTGAGAGAGAAAACAGGAGCACCTGGAGAAAACCCACGCAGACACAGGGAGAATGTGCAAACTCCACACAGACAGTCACCCAAGGCTGGAATTGAACCTGGGAACCTGATGCTGTGAGGTAGCAGTGCTAACCACTGAGCCACCGTGCCACCCGCTAATATTTATGGCATTCAATTTCATGACAAAGCTCTCTTACAACTAAAGGTAAGTTAAATTAAAAACACCATAGTGGCAACATTTAGTTCTGCTATTGTTTAGCAAAGTTAACTGTCTAAAGTTTATGTAGTGGAATAATAACGATAATAATGCTTTTCCTGTTGAAGTCTATCTCAGACAACATTAATATAAAAACATACAACCTCTTTCTTACGGTGGTTGTGAATTACTCTTTAAAAATAATTACTCCTTCCTCTATAATTTGCAAGTTTTAGCCTCAAGAGTATTCCCTTAAACTCCTCTTCCGTCCTGGTTCAACTTCCTTCTCCAACATCAACTAGCACCTTGAACCCAATTACACAAGTAGAATTTATTTCTTAAAGCTTCACAAGCATTTGAGCAAGCTCTCAGACTGAGGTTTAAATAGAATCTAACAATACAATGCACAATGCTTTAACTTTTTCCAAACAAAATAATGAAAATTTCGAGAAACCAAATGCAAAATCCTGGCCCAAATTTTTCCTTTTCACTTTACCAAGGTCAAAATATTACACACTGCACTTTTCTCCCAGTATGGACTTCTAGTACAGACAACTCTAAAATGAATAAATAAATTTTTATATAATATTATTAAAAGTTCAGCATGACCTCTTACAAATTCAAGACCACATGTCCATTATTACCAAGAACAATCTTTCATATCAAATGTTGCTTACCAGGGGCCTTTTATGGTGGAAATTGATGCATAACAGCCTTTAAAAGGAAATAAATTAGCAATAATAAAATAACTTAATGGAAAGGGTATGTTAAAGGGGCAGGGATATAGAATTAAATGAATAAATCATGTAATTTGGTCATTATTTAAGAGCTTTGGTGGGTGTCTTCTGTTTACGAACTGACTGCATTATCTTACCACAATTGCTACGTTTCAGAACTACGTTTCACAAGTTTATTGAAATGAACTGCACCACTGCAAGTCTTTCAAGTGCACTTTCAGTGTAGCAGAACAGACATGGGAGGTAAAAAGTCTCCTTCTGTGCTGAAAAAGGCTGTGATTCTATTAATGACCAGAATGGCATTTAATCAATCTGTGTGGGTTGAACTTTACAGTTCCTTGGAGACGGTCATTAGGTTAGTTTTCTTTCAATCTCATCAGAAGTACCATGCCACAAACATTTGGGGACTGGCCAGCAGCTGTACAAACTTCCTGTCCTGTGTGTTTAACTCTCTTCCTGAGCTGGAGGACACATTGTCCATCTTGGGGAAAAAAATACTGCATCAAACTGTCCATCAGTGACAGCTGAACACGGAATAACAGATTGTGAACTTTCCAACTCTCACTTTAAATATTTTATTCTTAAACACTAAGTAGACAAATATTGAGAAGTTCCACTCATTTTGCACTTGAATAGCTATAACTCAGAGTGTGCAAACAATACCAGCACAAATGTCCTGGAAAAAGCTTGAATAAAAACAGTGGCTATTCCACCTAACTGATGCACTTCTTTCCATCTCATCTCTGTTTCATACCCAGAGATAAACACAACTTTTCAAGATTTCAGAAAGCCTCTAGAGCTCATAGCACAACAAATCAAGCCCCAGTCCAAAGACTTGAGCACTAGACTCTGGATTGCAATTCCAATAATGATGAATGAGACTTTTAAATGGAGGTCTCTTCTTTCTCTCAGACCCCAGTTCAAAGAACAGCAGGAGATTTCTCTCCAGGGTCTTTAGTCATTTCTCTATCACCACCAGAGGCAGAGACAGAAATCACTGGATCTGGTGCTGCTCCTGAACAGGGAATCCACCATCAGCCCCCTGAGCTCTGCACAGCAAACGCTAGCCCATCCTCAACCTGAGCACAGTGAGCCCTGTAGGAACAAATTGCTGCAGAATCTGTGCTGAAAGCAACAAATGCTGAAGAACACAGTGGATTAGATAGCATCCATGGAGAGCGCGAGCAAACTAACGTTTCAAGTCTAGATGGCTCATCTGAAGTGAAGTGAGCAGCACTTATGCTATAGTTTTGGGGGAGAGAGCAGGCAGGATGTGGGTGGTAGGGTGTAGGGTGCTGTTGGAGAAAAGATGTTGACAGTTCAGATTAAGTGATTGGAATGTGAGAAAAATGTGTCTAACTGCCAGACCAAGAGAAGACAGTTCCACCTGAATGGGGTGAGGGGAGAGAGGACATAGTGACAGAGAATGCAACAAGTGAAAAGAAAGGGAAGAAATGGGAGTTGGTTCACAATTGAAGGTGTTGAACTCGGTATTAAGTCAAGAAGGTAGTAAAGTGCCTAGTCTGAAGATGAGATGTTGTTCCTCCAGTTTGCCCTGTCATTCAATGGAACATTGCAGCATATTGAGGACAGACGGGTGGGCATGTGAGCAGGACACTGTGTTAAAATGACTGGCTACAGGAAGGTCAGGGTCCTGCTTGTGTACAGACCCCGTGCTGTCTTGGGTTCTGGATAGAGTCATACAGCAAGGAAACAGGTCCTTCAGCCCAATTCGTCCATGCTGACCAGACTTCCCAAACTAACGTAGTCCCATTTGCCTGCTTCGTTCCATATCTCTCAAAACCTTTCCTGTCCTAAAGTCTTTTTAATGTAAGAGGTTACTGGGCCCTGGTTTATTTTCCTGCCCTGGTCCTTGATCAGGACCCAAAGACACAAAAACAGATGACCTGGATATTCTCATATTACCGATGGTGAGAGGTTACTTTGTGAAAAAATGGCCGTGATCTTCCCCGCTTTAAACAACAAGTAGACATCAGTAAAAGTGCTTCATTGGATAGGAAATGTTTTGTGATGTCTGATGTTTGTGACTAGGTTATAATGCAAATTCCTTGGCTTTTCCTTTTTTTTAAAAAAAAGAAAAGGGGCCACACAGCTTCTTGCAAACTTCCCAGCAGACCTTGCAAGTTAAAATGGGGCTCAGGTTTGTGACATTTGTTGCCTTCATATTCCATGTGAAAGCCTTTCCCCGACAGCAATTTATAAAAAAAAATTCATTGACAGGACTTGGGCATCATTGGCTAGGCCAGCATTCAATGCCAATTCCTAATTGCCCAGAGAGCTGTTAAGAGTCAACCACATTACTGTGGGTTCAGAATTACATGGAGGAGACAACGGGGACTGCAGATGCTGGAGGAACCAGAGTTGATAAAGTGTGGTGCTGGAAAAGGCACAGGTCAGACAGCATCCGAGGGGCAAGAGAATCGCGTTTTGGACAGGACCCTTCTCGGGAGGGTTACAGTTACATGGAGGCCAGACCAGGTAAGGATGGCAACTTCTTCCCTAAAAGGGCATGAGAGATCCAGATAACCAGCAGTGGGTTTCATGGCCAAAAATAGACTCTTCATTCCAGATTCTTTATTGGATCAGAAAATATTAACCCAAAATATCAGAGGAGTCTCTGGATTAATAGTCTAGCAATAATACCACTAGGCCACTGCCTTCCTCCAATAACAGTGTACTTCCCATTGTACAGATCACAAGATTCTTGACGGTCAGGTTATTTGTTACTTTCTCTTTGTTATTCATCAGGTTTGGTCCTGCACGACATCTTGCAAATGTTCAAGATCCCGACATTCCAAAGGCTCTTATCCCACAATTCTGTTGAATCATAAATTATGGGCGGCACGGTGGCACAGTGGTTAGCACTGCTGCCTCACAGCGCCAGAGACCCGGGTTCAATTCCCACCTCAGGCGACTGACTGTGTGGAGTTTGCACGTTCTCCCCGTGTCTGCGTGGGTTTCCTCTCGGTGCTCCGGTTTCCTCCCACCATCCAAAGATGTGCAGGGTCAGGTGAATTGGCCATACTAATTTGCCTGTAGTGTTAGGTAAGGGGTAAATGTAGGGGTATGGGTGGGTTTCGCTTCGGCGGGTCAGTGTGGACTTGTTGGGCCGAAGGGTCTGTTTCCATCCTGTAATCTAATCTAATCTAATCTAATCTAATCTATGTGGAACAATGAGCGCTGAAAAATATTTTTGATCAAAATGGTTTAACATTGAAGATGACTCTGGAGTAGGTGGTACTCACGTCTGAATTTGGCTGCGTTGCGCTGAAAAAGTCCAAGCGCAATTCAGGAGCAACTCTAGTCCTGGTTTTTCTCAGTTTTCCCGCAGAGGGCTGTTGAAGCTGGGTCATTGGGTTGAACAAGGACGAATTTTTATTCGTAAGGGAATTAAGGGATATGGGGAAAAGGCAGGAAGGTGGAATTGAGGACAATCAGGTCACGACCTCATTGAATGGTGGAGCAGACTCAATAGTCTGAACAGCCTACTTCTGTTCCTACATTTTATGATATGCTAACTTGCTTCACTTGGATCCACATTATTTACAGAAAAGGCAAAAGCAGCTGAACTGGGGACGTACTGAAAATTTCCAACTCAAAGAATGATCGTGAGTGTGAGCTGTTCGGATGTGGGTGTGAGTTGCCTACAGAGAGCACTATGAGTGCAGATGCAATGTGCATTGTCTTGAGGAGAGCTATGCAGAGTACAGGAGCATACAGCAAGGAAAGCAGACACTGAGGAAATCCATGATGCAGCAGCTTTTGAGCAGAAAGTTTTAAAGTCAGGTCAGCAAAAATGGAGGATTGTGATCCCTAGTGAAATTTACTATGGTTTGTTGAATTCCTGGATTATGAATGTCTGGGGTGGGGAAGTTGATGTGAAATCTATGGGATCTGCCTTAATTTCATTTATATTTTGCTTTGGGGTGAGAGGGGCTTGATCACACCCTATTACCGGTGTATACCACATGCTAAATCTGCATGTTAGACTGCATTCCAAACCCATGACTACTATCATCTTGGGCAGCAGATACACGGGAACACCACCACCTTCAGGTTCCTCTCCAGGCTTCTCACCATCCTGACTTAGAACTCTAATGTCACTTGCACATTGTCACTGGGTCAAGATCCTGGAATTCTCTTCCGAACAACACTGTGGGTGCCCCTACATCCCAAGGACTGCAGCGGTTCAAGGAGACAACACCACTATCTCCAGGGCTGTTAAAGATGCGCAATAAACACTGAGCTCGCCAGCAATGCCCACATTCCATTAACATGTTTTTTAAAAACCCGCATTGCTTAGTCAGAAATCACGCTGCAGAAACAGGGGGATAAACATTCAGAGTTAGAACCTGGTGCAGGCGTAAATTCAAAATCACACACAGAATTTTCTCATGATCCTGATTCATGTGGAATAAGTTTTGAATTTTCGCAAGTGCCAGGAGAGAGAAGGGAGTTCAGTCACTGCCAATTAACACTCTAATTAAAGCTCCTTCAGGAGCTGGTTAAGACAGGGTGCCCCGTTCTTACAAAACAAAATAAGGGACATGTTGACAGTAGTACCATGGGGGGGTTGGTACTGGGTATTGTTGGTGACCATGACAGAAAAGTTGGGGATGACTGTAAGAAGGGAGCATGACCTGGGAATTTGGGATGCTGGTGATCACTGCTTCTACTGGAGATGGGCCACTCATAATGCACATGCTGACAAAGTAAAACAAGAGGCTCATTCTTCCACAGCCTGTCCGAGAAATAAGGGATAAGTGGCATCCCTTTAGAGGAATTTTGGTCTTCCTGTTTTGGGAAAGTTGTTGTTAAACTTGCAAGTGTGCAGAAAAAACTTACAAGGATGTTGCTGGTACTGGACAGTCTAAGCCACAGGTAGAGGCTGGAGCTTCAGAGGCTGAGGGGTGACCTTACAGAGGTTTATAAATTCATGAAGGACACGGATTGGGTAAAGAGCCAAGTTCTTTTCCCCAGGATGGGGGAGTCCAAAAATATAGGGCATAGTTTTAAGGTGAGAAGGTAACAATTTAAAAGGGATTTGGGGCAACTTTTTCATATAGAGGGTGGTGTGTGGATGAGCTGCCAGCGGAAATGGTGGAGGCTGGTACAATGACAAAATTTAAAAGGATAGGTACATGAATAGGAAGGGTTTAGAGGGATAAAGGCCAAATACTGGAAAATGGGACTAGATCAGTTTAGGATATCTAGTTGGCTTGGACAAATTAGACCGAAGGTTCTGTTTTCATGTTGCACATCTCTGTAACCGGAGAAACAGCCAAAATAGTGAACGATCCTCCAAAATAGAGAACCGTTGATCACCCTGTATTAAGGGGCTCGTGCAAACCTGATTAGAGTTCTCAACCTTTATTTTATTGAGTCTGTGCATGCTGGTGTCCATCTGTACACAGCTGTCAGATTTGTTGTAATGCTATCCGAAATGTCCTCCACATGTAAATCAATTTGACCTTTCCTGGATTTTCTCGTACCAGTTCCAGCACTCTACTGTTATCCAGCCTCCACGGCCACTCCCTTCACTCCCAGTGTTGCTGGTCTTGAAGAAGCTGCCGGTGCTCTTCAAAGTACAAAGTTAAACCAAGTTGTACTCCAACAGGTCTATTTGGAAGTACAAGCTTTTGGAGCGCTTCTCCTTCATCAGGTGCAGGAACACACAATCTTCTTGGAGATCCTCTCCACACTGAGCCAGCAGTTGGTGGTGTCGACGTACAGGTAGCGCTCTCTAATTCGGTGCCAAACTAGGCTCCTGCGCACTTAAATTCAATTGACATAGCAACTTAGCTCAGTTGTGTGGGCATGACCCAGAATTAACCTTTAATCAGTGCGGAAAACCTGTGTCCATTACAATTTTTCATGTCCTCAGGGTATCCCTGCACTTCACACTAAATTACAACTGGAAGCCTGGTCATTGTCCTGCAAACACTCAATGAAATGGAAGCCATATTTGATGCAGGCAGAACTTAGGCAATCACTGACTAATGTGTCACATCTGCAGTAACTGAGCACGTGCAAGCAAAGCCACACTCTTGTTGCGCATGTCGGCTTAAATACAGATCATTTTGAAGTAAATGAGCTGAAAATATGATTTGGATGAAGGACTTAGTTGCAATTTTTATGAAATCAACAAAACAGAAAAATATTGCCGATACTCTCTCAGGTCTTTTGATATCAGCAGGTGTGTTTGTAAATCAAGAAGAAATTTGCTTTAAATTACTCCTTTCTCCCCGAATTAATTCATTTATTTTATTCAGCTCTCAGTAGATAGAATTTAAAATAACAACTTCCTTAATTCTGGGCCGCCATATCCCATGAATGAATACATGAAAGGGGGTGGCATGGTGGATCAGTGGTTTGCACTGCTGCCTCAGTCTTGGGTGATATGTGGAGCTTGTCTACCCTTGTCTGCATACGTTTCCTCTGGGTACTCCAGTTTCCACCCACAATTCAAAGGTGTGCAGATTAGGTCGATTTGCCATGCTAAATTGCCCATAGTCTGTAGGCTGGGTGGATTAGCTAAAGGAAATGTAGGATTACAGGGATAGGGTGTGAATGGAATTGTCTTCTGAGGGTCAGTGTGGACCCAATGGGCCAAATGACCTGCTTCCACACTGTAGGGATTCTATGATTCTGCATGTTGAAAAATTCACTTCAAATGTTAGATTTAGTTCTTCATTCACTTTCATAGCTGTCAGTTTTTCTAATAAATAATCCTCAATGCACACATAAATCAGACAAACAGCTGAATTGTCCTTCTCCTGTTTAAATACTGGATCGCTTATATTTGTAAGTTATGAAAGTAATTCAAACTTTCAGCATTTTCCACAGGAAAAGCAGTTCCAATACTTCAATATTAATCTTGGTTCCTGGGATGAAGGGGTTGACTTTTCAAGAACAAATAAATAGGTTAGGCCTTTGTTAGTCACAAAGATGTGCAGGGTCAGGTGAATTGGCCATGCTAAATTGCCCGTAGTGTTAGGTAAATGTAGGGGTATGGTTAGGTTGCGCTTCGGCTGGTCGGTGTGGAATTGTTGGGCCGAAGGGCCTGTTTCCACACTGTAATCTCATCTAATCTAATGTTTATTCACTAGAGATGATGGGGAGATGCTGGTGTTGGACTATGGTCGACGAAGTTAAAAATCACACAACACCAGGTTATAGCCCAGCAGGTTTATTTGGAAGTAGTAGTTTTCAGAGCGTTACTCCTTCATCAGGGAGCTGTGATAGCTACCTGACGAAGGAGCAGCACTCCAAAAACTAATACTTCCAAATGAACCTTCTGGACTAAGATCTGGTGTTGTGTGATTTTTAACTCATCAGAAGTGAGAAGAATGAGGGGTGACAAGCAAGATCTTGAGGGGCTTGGCAAGATAGATGTTGAGATATTCCCACAACTGAGGTATCTCGAACCAGGAGACATAGTTACAGAATAAGGCGACACTCATTTAAGACTGAGATACAAAGGAATTTCTTCCCCTAAGTTGATGGTTGTAATTTTCTGACCCAGAGAGTTGTGGAGGGTACATCACTGAAAATATTTAAAGAGGTGATAGATTTTTGTTTTAAATATCAGGGAATTGGAGGCTATGCTGAGCTGGCATGAATGGGGAGGTGAGGCCTGCGAAAGGTCAGCAATGATCGTGTTGAATGGTGGGACAGGCTTTGGGGGCCAAATAGACTCATGCTTTTACTCTTATTTCTTATGATCTAATGTTCTAATGCTTCTGTACTTTGGTATGATACTTTGCCCAGTGAAATCCTCCTTAGCCAGTTGACAAACTTTGTTGGGGTTATTCTGATGATCAGGTAAAAATAATGATTTGGAGATGCCGGTGTTGGACTGGGGTGTACAAAATTAAAAATCGCACACAATCAGGTTGTCAACCACCTGATGAAGGAGCAGCGCTCCGAAAGCTAGTGCTTCCAATTAAACCTGTTGGACTATAACTTGGTATTGTGTGATTTTTAATCAGATAAAAATAATTGCTTATTCTTTTCAATTCTCTAAATGTTCTAATTTTTCTATGCTTTTTGTTTTTCCATTTGGTACACACCTTGTTTGGTGCTTTTCCAGTAAGACCCAACATGTCTTGACATCGGAGGCTTAATTTCTGAAGAATACATATCCTCTCTGTATTAGATACAGTGAAGTCATTTGGTATTAAACCTGGTTTTCTTTGTTCTACGATCATCTTGAATGCTGCTGTCTGTTTTAGATAGGCTGCTACTTTGATACTTTTCACTTAGCATTCTCCTACAGGTTACATTCAGACAGCTTGATCTTTTTTCTAACCTCTCCAAACTCTTTGTTGACAAACTGATATTCTGGAATCTCGTTCATCTCAGACACCTGAGTTTTATAGATTATTAGAATGATAATTTCCACAACTGGAGATTTACTCATTCTATGGTTTACTTTTGTACATTTTCAATGTTAACCACTTCACTAGACTTGTCTGACATGACTGACGTGTAGCATTTTATCTCAAATAACCTCATTGTTTATATTGAAACTGACACCAATGGTAAACAACTTCAGTACAATTCCTACATTTTTCATCCAGAAAGTTAACACAAAGTTTACATTAACTTTATATGGAGTGGTGAAACACCATCCATTAATACCTTTAATCAATATATTCTTAACCAGCATACCTTCCAGAGAGAGGATTTGTCACCTGTCATTGTCAGTGATCGGATTGACCCTGTAACCCAAGAAGTATTAATTCTGCACTAGACAAAAGGTGATTTGATCATAAGAAATAGGAGCAGGAGTAGGTCAGTTATTGCATTGAGCCTGCTCTGTTCATAGATTAGGTCATGGCTGATCAAATTGTGGCTTGACTGTCACTTTCCTGTTTGTCACACTTCATTGTTGACTCCCTTGTTGAGCATGTTTAACTCAGTCTTGAATATAATCAGTGACACAATCGCCACTGGAGTCTGCGGAAGGAAGTTCCAAAGACAGATGACTCTTTGAAAGAAGGAATTCCTCCATCTTAAATGGAATCTTCCTTTTTTAAATGGTACCCTTCATTCAAGTTTACCTCATGGATGGAGGTATTCTTCCGGCAACCTCAGAGCTCCAATCAATTTTCCCAAATGCAATTCTCCTTTCACTAAACCATACTGACTTCGCCAGATTGAATTATGATCTTCTACATGTCTTTCTACCACTAATTAACAACAGATTCTATTATTTTCCCAATGACAGACGTTACGCTAAGGGACCTGCGGCTTGCACTTTCCGTCCTGCTCCATTCTTGAATGGTGGCATTACATTTCTGGTTTCCCAGCATGCCTTCCAGAGGCTGGGAAATTTTGGAAGATTATAATTAATGCAATACTATCTTTTCAGCCACTTGCTTTAAGAGCCTAAGATGCAGGCTAGATGACGTGTCAACCTTTAGTCCCATTAAAATTTCTCCTTAGTTTTTCTCCAGGGACAGTGATTGTTTAACTTCCTTCCTCCCTCCCTGTTCACTCTATTTTGGGGAAAATTTCTGGGTTTTTTTGTTCAAAGCCTCAGCCATTTTCTTGTCTCCCATCTTTAACTCACAGTCACACTCTCCAGGAAACAAGTGCTTATTTTAGCTCCTGTCTTCCTATATAATTTTAGATGATTTTCCTGTCTATTTTCATACTTCTTGCTAATTTTATCTTGTATTCTAATTTATGTCTGTTTGTGATGCTTTAGCTATCCTTTCCTGTTTTCTATATTATTCCTATCTTCCTAACTGCCACAAATCCTGGTAGCTTTGTACATTTTATTTTTAATTTGATACCATCCTTAACTTTTATACTTAGGTTCAGATGAGACATCCTTCTCATTGTCTTTTTCAATTTCAATGGAATATATCTTTGTCACAATTTATGACATATCACCTTGAATGTTTACCACTGCTTATCTACCATATTACCTTTTAACCTATTTCCCCCAAGACACTTTAGCCAACCTTATCTCCAAATCATTCTAATTACCTTTACTTATGTTTAAAATCTGAGTTTCAGACCCAAATTCCTCACCATCATTTGGGAGCACAGAACTTGCTGAAGCAGAAACATGTTGCCAAATGTTTTCATCTTGCAGTCATCAGGACAAATACAACAATACCAAGTTTCAGATGAACAAAACATATTTATTACAGGAGAAAAAAGTACTGATTCATTGACAAGTTGACTCTAACTAGGTACAGTATCACCAAGAAGAAAGCAACAGGGAACTATCGGTAAGTAAAACAAAACAAGGCTACTTTTATATGCAAAAAAAAGGTTCCTTTTTCTGTCTGCCTCACACCATACAGTCCAAACTAACTTTACATTATCAACAAACTTGGACACATTACAGTTTCCATTAATGACTTGGGCAAAGAGTAAACAATTAAGAATATTTTGGCATTCCACTAGTTACAATATATTGTTTGTACATTATAACCACTATTGTGAAATTATTTTGTTTCATCCCCATCCCTTTTAACTTTTGCTCCAATTACTTAAATTTCCATTGATTTGATGACCAGTCGATTACCACTGATCTCATCCCACATTTTTAACATCAATTCTTTCACAAATCTTTTACAATTTTTAAGCACTGAAACCATGGTCCAAGAATGACCTTAGCTGCTGACAAGGTGGAAGTTATGCCCCAGCTGTCACTACTGCCGATCACTAAAATGCCGCACCAACTGGGGATTAGAGACACACTGGGTCATGAGGCAAAATAATGACAGTGATAAAGCAGAAGAATGTGGATTATGGCAGAAATGCAGATAAGTAAAATAGCAGTAATACTGAGAGACAGATGGCAGCAGGGACTGCAAGCAGATTGTATGGGACGTGTAAACATGGGAGGGATAGATCTCTGCAATTCAACTAAATTGAGCTGATGGGATCATGTAGTAGTCAAAGCAGTTCATGTCTTCATCGAAATAACCTGATTTAGAGGTGCCATGTTGGACTGGGGTGTACAAAGTTAAAAATCACACAATACCCAGTTATAGTCCAACAGGTTTATTTGGAAGCACTGCTCCTTCATCAGGTGGTTGTGGAGTATATAAGCACTCCGAAAGCTGGTGCTTCCAAATAAACTGTTGGGCTACAAGCAGGTGTTTTGTGATTTTAACTCCAAATAACCTGTTGCACAGAATCACTCTCTTAAGTGCACGGAGTAGAGAGAGAGGTAGACAGAGAGGTAGAGAGAGAGGG
>NC_057742.1:31262261-31268884 GCF_004010195.1 Chiloscyllium plagiosum | reverse complement strand
GAGAGGTAACAGAGAGAGAGGTAATAGAGAGAGAGGAATAGAGAGAGGTAGCAAGACAGAGAGAGAGAGGTAGCGAGATAGAGAGAGAGAGGTAGCGAGACAGAGAGAGAGTGGTAGTGAGAGTGGGAGAGAGGTAGCGAGAGAGGCAGAAAGAGAGAAAGAGAACGCCAGAGAAAAAAAAAGATCGCGAGAGAGAGATGCTCAAAGTAGAACTGCTTAAAGACTTGCCATCAGGGGACCAAGGGGAAGGAGAGAGTGTGATGTACAGAGGCAATTTAATCCACCACCATTACTTGGGATTCCACCAGTGTCAATGGCCACTGAAGACTTCACACGAGTGAATATTATTCACATGAACCTAGACTACAAATGTTGGCAGACTATTCCACAATGCACTGGCAACCTAGGATTTTCTCTCTGTCACCCTGGGATAAAGGAGTCAAAGGTAGCACTATAACTTGGATGTTGTAGCCAGTTTAGCTTGATCCTATAACATACGGTGCACTTATCCACTAATCCCTCACAACACTATTCTTCATAGAGGTTAGCAGTATAATTGACAGCTAGGAGCAACTACAAAGTAGTAATCTAACTCAAGGGTTCAGGTGATGTCAACAATTACAGAAGGAAAGCTCACAGTCAAAAGGGAAAGCTATTTCCACTGGTCAGTGAAATGTATCAATGTTATATCATATAAACAATAATTTGTGTGTGAAGGAAAAATAGTTTTTAACAGAGCACTGCTCAGACCAGAAAAAAATCTACCAGAAACCACAGACAAAACAAAATCCACAATATTTATTAAGAAGGACCTGGATGAATATCTGAAAAAGAAACAGTGTAATTTATTCCAAAGGAAAAGGAGAATGGACTGGGACTAAGCAGAAGATCCTTTCAGAGGGTCATTACAGTTACAACAGTTTAAATGACATTCTTCTGTTCTGTAAAATTCAACAATTCTAAAAAGCACCTGAAGAAAGAGCATCGTTCCAAAAACATGTGATTTCAAATGGAAATAGAAGAAGAGAGCACGAGAACAAAAGAGAGAGAAAGAGAGAGAGATGCTCGAAACAGAACTGCTTAAAGACTTGCCATCAGGGGAGCAAGGGGAAGGAGAGAGAGTGATGTACAGAGACCCTCACATCACAGCATGAAGGCAATTTAATCCACCACCGTTATCTTACTACTTAGGATTCCATCAGTATCTGTCGGACGATAGACTGCTGTCACATGACTTCCAACTTTGTCCACCCCAGTCCAATACCAGCACCTCCATATTGTTCTCTCAGTTAGACCAGGTGACCATTTACACTTCCACAACAAGTGATTATTTATACAATTTCATTTTTAATTTGTATGTTTTATTTTAAAATTGTGGTTTTGTGCCAACAGTGAGCTCCATATCATTGAGGCAGGACAATAGCCACTCAGAAGAATTGGTGACTGTAAAAGTATCACTGCAAGATTACTGAGAGATTACTGTGACTGATGAGGTATTCTAGGTCCTGCATAAATTACACAACTTAAGGATCATGTGGTGCAATGATAATGTCATTGAACATAGAACAGTATAGCACAGTACAGACCCTTCAGCCCTTGATGTTGTGCTGACCTTTTATCTAACTCTAAGATCAAACTAACTTACATATCCTTCATTTTACAATCATCCATGTGCCTGTCTGAGAGTTGCTCCAATGTCCCTAATGCATCTGACTCTACTCCCATTGCTGGCAGTGCATTCCAAACACCCACCATTCTGTGTAAAGAACCAATCTCTGACATCATTCCTAAACCTTCCTCTAATCACTTTAAAATTATGCCCCCTTGTCAGAGCCATTTCCGCCATGGGAAAAAGTCTCTGGCTATCTACTCCATCTATGCCTCATCATCTTGTACACCTCTGTCAAGTCACCTGTATCCTTCTTCACTCCAATGAGAAAAGCCCGAGCTCTCTCAACCTTTCTTTGTAAGACATGCCCTCCCAGTCCAGGCAGCATCCTGGTAAATCTCCTCTGCACCCTCTCTAAAGCTTCAAAATCCTTCCTGTAATGAGGCAACCAGAACTGAACACAATATTCCAAGTGTGGTCTAAACAGGGATCTATAGAGCTGTAGCATAACCTCACGGCTCTTGAACTCAATTGCCCTGCTAATGAGAGCCAACATACTATATGCCTTCTTAACACACCTATCAACTTGGGTGGCAACTTTGAGGGATCGATGGACATGGACCCCAATATCCCTCTATTCCTCCACACAGCCAAGAATCCTGCCTTTAACCCTGTAATCTGCATTCAAATTCAACCTTCCAAAATGAATCACTTCACACTTTTCCAGGTTGAACTCCATCTGCCACTTCTCAGCCCAGCTCTGCATCCTGTCAATGTCCTGTTGCAATCTACAACAGCCCTCCATATGAACTACCACTCCACCAACCTGGTGTCATCTGCAAACTTACTAACCCAACCTTCTACTTTCTCATCCAAGTCATTTATAAAAATCACAAGGAGGAGAGGTCCCAGAACACATCCCTGCAGAACACCACTAGTTACTGAGTTCCAGGCTGAATACTTTCCATTTACCATCACCCTCTGTCTTCTATAGGCCAGCCAATTCTGTATCCAGACAGCCAAGTTTCCCTGTATCCCATGTCTCCTTAGTTTATGAATGAGCCTACCATGGGGAAGCTTATCAAACATCTTGCTAAAATCCATATACACCACATCCACTGCTCAACCTTCATCAATGTTTTGTCACAATAAGGCTTGTGAGGCATGACCTGCCCCTCACAAAGCCAGGCTGACTATCTCTAATCAAGCTATGCTTTTCCAAATAATCATAAATCCTGTCTCTCTGAATGCTCTCCTATAATTTGCCCACGATCAACGCAAGACTGACTGGTCTGTAATTCCCAGGGTTGTCCCTAATCCCTTTCTTGAACAAGGGAATAACATTTGCCTCGCTCCAATCATCTGACATTATTCCAGTGGACACGGAGGACGCAAGGATCATCACCAAAAGAGCAGCTATCTTTTCTCTAGCTTCCTGTATTAACCTTTGGTATATCCCATCTGGCCCAGGGGACTTATCTATCATCATGTTTTTCAAAATTTCCAGCATATCCTCCTTCTTAACATCAACCTGTTTCACACCGTCTTCAGGTCGTTCTTACTAGTGAATGTCCCGAGATCTTGGATATCCTGGCCCAGAGCAAGTCCCATCTGCCCTTGAGAGTTGTGCTAGCAACTTGAACAGGGTGATGAAAAACAATTAAATTATATGACACGGCAAAATCATGAAGCGCTTCAGTGCACAAGTGGTGATAATAAAATCCCACCAGGAAAAGGTACACATAGGTTCATTCCTCATCCAGAATCAGACTTAAGCCCAACGCCATCACAACGTGACATCTTTGCCACCTCTTCAGATCCCTCATTCTTGTCCTATTGTGCTCATTCTTAGCCGCACACTGTGTAAATCACTATACGTGCTACCTTGTTAAACTCATTATGTATTACCCTGTTTGGCTCAGTTTAAATGCTGCTATGTTTGGCTCACATTAATTTGGCCTACAAAAATCACTAAGTATCACTCAACAAATCATAGAACTCCAACAGTGTGGAAGCCCAACTTTCCGAAGAGCATCCCACCCAAAATCACACCCCTACCCTATCCCTGTAACCCTGCATTGCCCGTGGATAATCCAACTAACTTGCACTTTTGACTGTGGGAGGAAACCAGAGCACCTGGAGGAAACACACGCAGACATGAGGAGGACGTGCAGACTCTACACAGACAATCGCCCAAGGATGCACTCAAACCCAGGTCATTGGCGCTGTAAGGCAGCAGTGCTAACCACTGAGTCAACCCAACTCTGAGAGACTCAGTCCACACACCAAACTATCAGACCTAAGCAACAATATAGTTACCTGCAACCCAACAACGCACACACAAACACAGGAAAACCATGCTAATACTCTAAAAGTAGTTCTGATCCACACAAAGTACTAATGAACAGTTTAAAAACCACATGAACCTGATCACATTAAACTTCAAATCATTTTAGATTTATCCCATGAATGATGATTTGAAGATGCATGTGGCCTGGATAGCATGAAAGGAATTGTGGCAGCTGATTCCTGGCACAGACTTCTGACTGAATTTCTCAAATGTGATGAGATACTACTGGGAGAAATTTTATTCCAAACTGTGGAAAATGACAAACTGGGTGTGAAATGGAAAAAACAATTTTTCTTTGCTAATGTTAGCCAAGAGTGAAAAACATCCCGAGACGTTGATAACTTAGGCACAACTTGCATTATCGAATTAGTGCAACTCCCTTCCTCTCAATGCTGGGAAAGGGTAAGGAGCTATGTTGATCTGGAGCTTGTGGGTTTAGTCAGGTCTCTGTTGTGGATGCAGATCTCAGCTCAAGTGTAAGTAGGATGGTTACAATCGACCTTGAGGCCAGAGAGTGGGGAACTGGCTGTAATTCTAGATGCTAGCTGACCTGCAGTGGCCCTGTTGAGAGATGTAAACATTATCATCGGGCCATAGGATCTGGAATTTTCTCACCAAAACCTCTCTGTCTCTGCCTTCCTTTACGACATTCCTTGAAACAGTGCTTCCCAATCATGTTCCCAATGTGACCCCATTTACAGCCAAAAATTGATGCAAACTCTTGGTCAAAACTAAATGAGGAATGGGGTCAAAGCCTGAGGGGGTCAGGGGATGTGGTCCCTCAGTGTCTCAGAGCTTGCAATATCCCAGCTCACATCCCCACTTGGGGTCCTGTGCCACACTTTGGGAAACCCTGCCTCCAACCTGAGCTTTTCTAGCATGTTTGTGGTCACCTGTTTGTTGGACTCTCTTTAAGCACCTTGGGATGGTTTTGAAGGTGCTCTATAAATGCTTGTTGCTGTTGCAATGGCTTGTTTAGGTTCAGCTGTGATAGCCCCAACTCCAATTGCCTAAGCTCACAATTGAAACATATAACTGGCCACTTGAGAAAGCTAATGACAACCCTGGGGTAATAGCCAAGACAATCTGGCACTTTAGGCAGACACAGGAAGAAAAGGAAAACACCAGAAAATACATCTGCCTGGCTCCACTTGTATTTAGAATTATAACATTATAGCAACCTCCACATCATCTCCAAGGATTTGTGGCACCCTTCTGCTAACGATTGGAAATACTGCTGTATTGTGTTAGTGTCCTTGACACAGTCTCAGGGGGAACATCTCAGAAAACCACAAGAGTAAAAACTATTGGCTTTCAACTTACCTCTGCAGTTGAGCATAAAAACCAAGGCTGACACCTCCATGACCTACCAAGGGAGTGCTGCACAGTAGGAGGCGCCATCTTTCAGATGAGACCAAAGCTCAATCTGCCCGCTCAAGTGGATATAAAAGATCCCAAAGCATAATTTCAAAAAGTTATCCCCAACTGGACGATATTCATCCTTTAATGAACATGACAAAACCAGATTATCTGACGACTAGCTCATTGGTATTTGTGTGGGGCCCACATTGCTCAAGTTGGCTCGAAATAAAGCTCAGATTATTTTCATCAGAGCACAGGAAATGGGGGAGGGCCTGACAGAAGTGTAAAAGATTATGAGGGGCATGGACAGGGTGGATAGGAAGCAGCCACTCCTCTTGTTTGAAGGGTCAATAATGAGGGAGTATAATCTTGACATGAAGGGCAGAAGGTTTCGAGGGAATTTGCGGAAGAATGTTTCACTTGGAGGGTGGTGTGAAAGTGGAATTCACTGCCTTGAAGATTAACAGAATGGAAAAGGACTGTAGAATCCCTGCAGTGTGGAAGCAGGCCATTCAGCATATCACACTGCCCCTCTGAATAGCATCCCATCCAGTTCCACCCCTTATCCTATCCCCGTAATCCTGCATTTCCCATGGCTAAGCCACCTAACCTGCACATCTTTGGACTACAGGAGGAAACCTAAGCACCCAGAGGAACCCAGACAGACAAGGGAAAAATGTGCAAACTCCACACACAGACAGAGTCACCCGAGGCTGGAATCGAACCAGGGTTCCTGCCATTGTGAGGCAGCAGTGCTAAACACTGAGCCACCATGCCGTCCCAAGACAGGAAACCTCAAAACTTTTAAAACCTACCTGGATGAGCACTTGAAATATCATAACATCCAAGGCTATGGATGGTGTAAGTTTAGCATAGTTTTGGTGGCATAGGCTTGACGGGCTGAAGGGTCTCTTTTATACTGTATGATTCCCAGTGACTACACTTGAAAAGGACTTCATCATCACATGTTGTGGTGTCCAAGGGTGGTAAGGACAAGCCAGGGAACTATAGACCAGTGAGCCTGACCTCGGTGGTGGGCAAGTTGTTGGAGGAAATCCTGAAGGACAGGATGTACATGTATATGGAAAGGAAAGGACTGATTTGGGATAGTCAACATGGCTTTGTGCATGGGAAATCGTGTCTCACAAACTTGATTGAGTTTTTTGATGAAGTAACAAAGAAGATTGATGAGGGCAGAGCAGTAGATGTGATCTATATGGACTTCAGTAAGGCGTTCGACAAGGTTCCCCATGGGAGACTGATTAGCTAGGTTAGATCTCATGGAATACAGGGAGAACTAGC
>NC_057742.1:31143615-31261516 GCF_004010195.1 Chiloscyllium plagiosum | reverse complement strand
AGGGTGGTACATGTATGGAATGAGCTGCCAGAGGATGTGGTGGAGGCTGGTACAATTGCAACATTTAAGAGGCATTTAGATGGGTATATGAATAGGAAGTGTTTGGAGGGCTATGGGCCGGGTGCTGGCAGGTGGGACTAGATTGGGTTGAGATATCTGGTCGGCATGGACGGGTTGGACCAAAGGGTCTGTTTCCATGCTGTACATCTCTATGACTCTATAACAAAGGCTACAGAAATGCTAATCTTTCTTATTTCCCACCAAGGATTGAAGCCGCACCTGAATTTGCCCAGAGGTGTTACCTCTGAATGCACCACACAAGGGATTTTGATGGATCACAGAAACGGCCTCCAGAAAAATACAAGCAATGTGCCAGGCTCATGTGCTGAGTTGGCAAATGTCCCAGTACTCTCGAGAGCTTCACACGTGACCCCATCATGTTTTTGGTGAGTTATTACCACTGAGGACAGAAACAACAAACAATTACCCACAGAATAAATATGTTTGCCAAAAGGGCTGAGCAGAATACTAAATCTATATCAAACCACTCATTTCAGGTTCAGTTAGGGGTGGGCCTCTTAATAAAAGAACAGGATGTGCAGTGCTTCTGTGGCTGTGAAATGCGCTACATAAATGCAATTCCTTTTAATCATGATGTCTTCAATGGAACCAAAGACGGAGGTCAGTAACTTATCAGCCAGGGAGTGAAGCAAACAAACAAAATATTGGAGAAACTCAGCAGCTCTGGGAGCAACTGTAGAGAGAAACACAGAGTTAATAGTTCAAATCAGTTTTTAAATCTTCTTCAGAACCCTGTGATACTAGACTTGAAAAGTGAACTCGGTTTCTCTCTCCACAGATGCTGCCAGAGCTGCTGAGTTTCTCCAGCATTCTCTGTGCTTGGTGCAGATTTCCAGCATGCGCAGTATTTTGCTTCTATTCGAGCTCGAAGTGAAACCATCCTGCTCTGTGTGCACTGGCAGGTCTGTTTAAGAGGTGCAGGAGGTCTTCCAGTCAATATCAGTTGCAGGGCCAATTGCAAATGAAGAGTGACAGAATGGGGTCATGTCACATTGTGAGAAATCACTGTGACGTTCGTGTGATCAACAGCCCAATCCCTCACACTCAGGGCTCACTCATGGACCAGAAATCACAAGGTGAAGGTGCAGGGTAATGGGAGACGCTGGAAACTATGATGCTGCACCTCAGAATGAGGCAGCACCTTCAGGGAGGGGCATAAATAAACAAGTTTCAGAGACATACTCGACCGTCTGTCAGCAGATGATGAATCTATCAGCTGCTGGGTGCAACAGCGCAAACAGCTTTGATTTCCATTGTACAGAAATTTAAAGCAGGTTTGGTGTCGGTTACTGAACAGGACCATTTTCCCCTGTTCTTGAGAAGCTTGTTCACAAAACCAAGAATCGCCACATTAATTGCTGATTGATTATATATTGAGATAGCAATCTCAGTTTGAACCTGATGAAGGAGCAGCACTCCGAAAGCTAGTGCTTCCAATTAAACCTGTTGGACTATAACCTGGGTGTTGTGTGATTTTTAAACTTTGTACACCCCAGTCCAATACCGGCATCTCCAAATCAGTTTGAATCACCGAATTCCAATAGATGCTGCATGTCAGAATCTTAATCCGTGTAAAGAAATAAAAACACATTTCTTCCTGAAATTGTCCACATTAGCATTGGTTTACACTCCTTAACATCGAAGACTTGTTTGTCTAATTCTGGTTCTGCCCACGTCAACATTTGCGGATATGATTGCGTTGCTGTCCTAAAGGTACAGCTCTGAATCAAAACCCCATCCAAAATACAATAAGACAGCCCTACATTGCTCAGATAAATTAGGTTTGTCTGTCAGAAACAGAGGAGCCCAGTCCTGTGTCTCGACAGTCTGAAAGAGCTTCAAGGTAGCCAAACAAAAAAGAGAACTTATGAAACATTAGAGTGGCTATGACGTGTTGTGTATGCTGCCACCTGTATTTTCTTAGTGTGTGTGTTTTTTTTTATGGGGCTTATATGGTCTCGTGACAGAGAGGATAGCCACCTTCAGGCCTAATGAGAAGATCTGATCGAACAAATAATATGTGAATCATTGCACCACCATAGGTAATAACAGGCCCTGCATTATAACAACACTTTAAGCTGGGGTCGGTCTCTCTATTTTATTCTCCCCCATCAAGCCCTCATGGCATCATTGCAGTGGATGGTGCTTACTGTGTCATATCAAGTATTAACCCTTTCAGACTCTTCCTCACGTCATGGAGAGGTAATCGGGGGCCCAAGTTGGGCCTCAAGCTGGGGATATGGGTTCAAATCCCATCCCAGTAGCCGGTGCAACTTAAATTCCATTCATAAACCTGGAATCATAAAACCAAACTTAAATAGTGATCATGACAACTATTGGCAATTGTTGGTAAAGATTTGGGAAGGAAATCTGCCATCATTATCTGGTCTGAGACATAAAAACTACAGATGCTGGAATCCAAAATATGTTGACAGGAGGCTGGAAGAACACAGCAGGCCAGGCAGCATCAGGAGGTGGGGACGTCAACGTTTTGGATGGAACCCTCCTGCAGATCCTGACGTTGCCTGGCCTGCTGCATTTTTCCAGCCTCCTGCCTGTCCATCATTAGCTGGTCTAGCCTTTACGTACCTCCAGATCAACAGCAAATGTCATTGATTCTTAACTGCCCTCCAAAATGGTCTCGCAATTAGAGATGGTAACAGTAACATTCTCATCCTGTGAAATATTATTCAATGTAATACATAACTTTCAAGCTTAAACTCATGGAACATGGAAACAGACCCTCAGTCCAACCAGTCCATGCCGAACTTAATCTCAAACTAAACTAAGCCTACCTGCTCCTGGTCCATATCCCTCAAGACCTTTCCTATTCATGTGCTTATCTAAATGTCCTTAAACATTGTAACTGTAACCATAGGCACGACTTCCTCTGGAAGTTCATTCCACATGCGAATCACCCTGTGTGCAAAACATTTGCCTCTCATGAGTTAGAATGCATCTTCATTATAATACTGCCAACAGATGACAGGTTGCCAAGCTTCTCATACATTACAGCATCCATCCAGCTACTGCAAGAGTAGCTTTATCACTCTCTGCTCTGTCAGTGCTTGCTAAAGGAGGTGCCAACTATTTGCTTGGCATCACCCTGCCATGAAATGGCTCAGATGAGTAACCCATAGAAATAGGGAGTTGTTGGCATTATTTCCGCATCTCTTTAACACTTTGCTGTCAGCTATCTAAACAAATCTTGCTTCTTTGCTCAGTTTTGTCCCTACCTCTTCAACAGGAGGCAACAACAACGCTCAGGATTTGGAAACCATGTTCGTTTGTTTCTCTCCCCAGTCCAAGGTTTCAGAGGCTAGTGAGTACATGCATCAGTACACTCCTGATTGTGATCAGCCAACTTAGCACATATAAAACCTGGGATTTTTGCTCTGTAATTGATTGATTTACTGTTGTCACATTTACTGAGATACAGTGAAAAGTGTTTTGTGTGGAGGCAGTTCGCAACATACAAAATGCATGAGGGTAGCAGAACACAGTCCAGAATACAGCATTAAAGCTGCAGAGAAGGTGCAGAGAGAGAGAGAGAGAGATTAACATTAACATTTGAGATCAACATTAACATATAACATCTGGTCAAAAGGCTGATAATAGCTCTATTATACTTAGTGATTTCAGACTCACAGCAATGTGGTTGACTCTTACCTGGCTCTCTGGGCAATTGGGGATGGGTAATAAATACAGGGCCAGCCAGTGACGCCTTCATCCCATTATTAAATTTCTAAAAATGCATCAGGAAAGTGGAAATGAGTGGGGAAGAAGGAGAATTGCAAAGGAGAAGTGTAGGGTGAGTTGATGGGTTACTAATCCATGCCTCGGGCTTATATTTAGGAAGGAATTAGCAACAGGGTGCTTTCTTTGTGCATTTGTGTGAAGTCCCCTCATCCCCAGTCACTGTGCTCATTCCTCCCACAGCTGGAATATTTTATCAAAAATCTGTGATAAGCCATATGCACTGTGGATGATTTATTTTCTAGCGCAGTTTCATGACCCTTACAGGCAGCCTGGGAAGTGACAGAAGCACAGCCAGTAACACAAAAAGCAATCTGACTTTCTATATATGGAGATGAATCCTCTATCACAGGATTAGTCACAAGTTGAATCTCTCACTAAAGTGCTCAAAAGAGAGTCACAACAAAACTATCAGATTCCACCAGTCCGATTTTTTTTCCACAGAACCGCTCCTAATACAGTACATTCCTTGTCAGGAACGATTTCCCAGATACCCCTGTGCAGAATAATTCATGAAAAGACAGAGGTAAGGAGAATTCTTTTTGTTTTAAAACATTGAATGGGTCGTTATTCTGTTCTCCAGAGAAAAAGGTAAAGGCTGGGTTATTGAATTCATTCCAGGCAGAATTCATTTGTTCTTTGACGGAAAACAAAAGAATGAAAAGTTTTGGGGGGGAAAACAGGAACGTGAAGTTGGGATTGCGATTAGGATAGTCACTGTGGTACTGAATATTGAAGGTGGCACAAAGAGCCAAATAGCCACTACTGATTCCATCCTATTTCCCATCAGTGAGTTATGTGCTTCTCCTTTCCAATTACTGACACACACAGACATCTTGCCTGCCTGGTTTAAAATGTGACTAAAGCCTGGCAGTTAACTGTCAACTGTCATTAATTACTGAATTGCTGCTTCCATCTTATTACCCCATAAATAAGTTATGTGCTTCTCCTTTCTGATTACTCAGAGACAGAGAGAGAGACAGAGAGAGAGAGACAGAGAGACAGAGAGAAAGAGATTGAGAAAGAGAGAGAAAGAGAGAAAGAGAGAGAAAGAGAGAGAAAGAGAGAGAAAGAGAGAGAAAGAGAGAAAGAGAGAAAGAGAGACAGAAAGACAGACATTTTACCTGTCTGATTTAAAATGTGAACAAAGCCTGGAGTTAGCTGTCCATCATTAACTATTGCAGTCTTGCCGCCATCCCAATCCCCAGAAATGAGCTACATGCTTCTGCTTCCAATCATGAGAGAGAGACACATCTTACCTAAAATGTGAACAAAGCCTGGCTGGTAACTGTCAATCATCATTAACTACTCCCTCCTCCATGGCAACACCTCTACCAATCAAAATCCACTTCCCAACTGATCAACATTCTCCTCTCAGATGGTATAAACATCGTCACTTTAAATTGGTATTCTTGTGAATTGTCCTGGTAAGTGCAAGATGAAAAGCTTTGAAAGAAAAGTATCTTTTCACAGCAATACTCACAGAACCTTTTATTCCCCTGGGATCTTGCAATCCAACTTACAGTCAATAAGGTAATGTGTTGCATCTTGGCAGCTGATTTCTGTCCAGCAAAGCTTGCTCAAACATCAACATGGTGATAACCAGATGATCTATCTTAGGGATGTTGCTTGAGTAATAGATGTTAGCTAAGACACCAGGAAAATTCCCTTGCTGTTCTGCAAATTTGTGCCTTGGGATCTTAACCCTACATTTGAGTTATGAAAAGGATCTGCAGCTAAACCATTAAGTGCTCTTATATTGAGGAATTTTTTTTTAAGCCAAGTTTTTGGACTAAAATGAAACTTATTTTAATGCATTTAAAAATCAATAGCAGCATTTGGCAAATGGCCATCATGATTCCTGCTGAATCAGTTTGCAACAACCTTTTCACTGAGTTCTGCAGCCGCTGAAAGAAAAGGAAGCATCTGAGACAGGACTTTATATCCCAGTTCATAACAGTTATCATTAAATAATTAGAAAAGGCTCCTGTATACATGTATCGAGGCACAGCAAGAAGAAGTGGAATGTGGTGCAGCATGTTGGAAAACATAACATTAAGTGGCTGCATTAGAAAGGAAGAATCCTGCTTGATCTGTAAAAAGGCTGAAAAAGACTTCTGTAACTATTTCAATCTCTGCCAATCAGGATTTGGGGGAAAAAAAGAGACATAAATAAGAAGAGATGAGTGAAGTTTGTGGATACACGGTGCAGCATTGCACCTGATCAGGTTTGATGGTTGGCAAAATGGTCATATTGAGAATGCAAGGAAGTTTTGCCCTGATTGGTACTCCAGTGTAGGGCACCAACCCCACTAGACAGCAACATGCACCATCTCAGAGAATGCGCCAGGCAGGCACAAGATGCTGGGTATTATTTACCAAAGCTGGGCATTTTCAGCAGGGCTAGCCCACTTCGATAATGCACATGGCAGAAGGGTGCCAGGCAAAATTGGAGTTATTTTATAAAGAAAATTAATTATGAATAATTATTTATCTAACTAGATATGTCTAACCACTCAGCCACCACGCTGCCCATGATTAGAGATTGCCGTGCCAGGCCAGGCCGGGGCGAGAGATCGCTGTGCTGAGCCGGAGCGAGAGATCGCCAGACCAGGCCTGGCTGGGGTGAGAGATCGCCGGGCCAGGCCGGGGCAAGAGATCGCCGGGCCAGGATGGTCCTAGAGTCCTCTATGCCGGGCCGAGATACCACCTCGTTGGGTCTGTGCTGAATCCATGGCCGGGAGACAAAAGGAAGAGAGAAGGTGAAGAAACACAAAAGAGAGAGAAAAAGTAAAGGAAGTGGACAAGCTACTCCACCGCCATCTTGGATCAAGATGTATCGGTAGTGAAGTGAGAAAACGTTGAAGGGAGTGGATGAGGTGCTGATCAAAGGGACTGCCATCCTGGATGGTGTCAAGGTTCTTGAGTGCTGAGAGTAACCCGTTCAGGCAAGTTGCGAGCACTCCATTGCACTCCTTACTTGTGCCTTGTGGAAGTGAACGGGCTTTGGGAAAAAGAGTGAGTTACTCAACAGAGAATTCCTAGCCTCTGGTCCGCCCACAGTATTTATGTGGCTGGTAGAAAGTGAGCACTGCAGATGCTGGAGATCAGAGTCGAGAGTGTGGTACCGGAAAAACACAGGTCAGGCAGCATCCGAGGAGCAGGAGAATCAATGTTTCGGACATAAGCCCTTCAATAGGAACGTGGCTGACCTAGTTCAGTTTCTGACCGAACTTAACTCCCAGGTATTGATAGTGGGGGATTCAATGATGGCAATGCAATTGAGTGTAAACAGCAATTACCAGATTCTTTCTTGTTGGAGATTGTTATTATCTGGCACTTGTGTGTTGTGAATGTCATTTGCCAATTCCCAGTCCAAGTTTGGATGTTGTCCAGGTCTTGCTGAACATGGACAAAGGTTGCTTCGGTATCTGAGGAGTTGTGAATGGAATCTCTCAGAAATGAGCTTCCAGGTCTCATTGCTTTGTCTCCTCACGAGATCATTTTTAAACATTCTGACATAGTTAGACTATCCAATGTACCATGATTGCCAACACACCACCTTAATACAGCATACTATCACTCCCATTCTTTCACATATTTTGTTCATCTATACAAAGCCTCATAGAACCTTACAGGTCTTTCATTGCATTTCATGGCTTCAACCTTATACTCAAGAAAGCACACCATGCCTTTACTTCTTCAGAAAGCTAAGGAAATTCAGCATGTCCACAATGATTCTTAGCAATTTTTATAGATGCACCAAAGAAAGTATCCTATCTTGATGTATCACAGTGTGGTCTGGCAACTGCTCTGCCCAAGACAGCAAGAAATTACAGAGAGCTGTGAACATAGCCCAGTCTATCATGAAAACCTGCCTTCCTTCCATTGACTGTATCTATACTTCCTACTGTCTCAGAAAAGCAGCCAACATCATCAAAGACACCTCCCACCCAGTAATCATTTTCCAACCTCTTCCGTTGGAAGATAAAGTTTGAAGGCACATACTAACAGATTCAAGAACAGCTTCTTCCCCGCTGCTATCTGACTTATGAACGAGCCTCCCGTATATTAGAGTTGATGATTCTCTGGCACCTTCTCTGTAGCTGCAATGCTATATTCCACATTCTGTTCTATTACCCTAACGTACTTATATAAGGTATGATTTCCCTGGAGAGCACGCAAAACACTAGTTTTCACTATACATGTAACAATAATAAATCAAATAAAATCATATCTCTTTGGCAGGGTACATTTTGGGTACAATATTCAACTGAAAGCCTTGCCACATTCTGAGAACTTCAAATCATTTTAACACAAGAAAAATCCCTTATTAACTCAGAATGGACGTCAGATGAGGCACAGCAGAGCCAAAGTGAACGACTGTTCTGGGTGAGCCCTATCACTGATCAGAGTGGTGCTGGAAAAACACAGCAGGTCAGGCAGCATCCGAGGGGCAGGAAAATCAACATTTCGGGCAAAAGCTCATTCATTCCTGATGAAGGGCTTTTGCCAAAAACGTCCATTTTCCTGCTCCTCGGATGCTGCCAGACCTGCTGTGCTTTTCCAGCACCACTCTAATCTAAATTCTGGTTTCCAGCATCTGCAGTCCTCACTTTTGTCTATCTCTGATCATGCAGGCATCTAAGACATGTTGCCCATAGCAGCTGAAATTGCTGGAAAAACTCAGCAGGCCTGGCAGCATCTGTAGAGACAATGCATAATTAATGTTTCAGTTCTGAAGTGGGGGGGTCGCTGGACCAGAAACATTAACTCAACATTCTCTCCACAGATGCTGCCAGACCTGCTGAATCTTTCCAGCAATTTCTGTTTTTGGTTATGATTTCCAGCATCTGCCGATCTTTTGCATTTTTTTTGTTTAAAATGTTGCCTAACCTGGTTGGCATATCAGCCACCTATTATTCAAAATAATTGGATTAAGTAACCCACCCAGTGCAGGCTCAAAATGAGCTGTAACAATTTTGAAAACAAACTTATTCAGGCTGTAGCCAATATTTATATCTCAACAAATATCACTTGGTCAGTATCTCTTTGCCATATTGTGGGGATGTTTCTGTACAAGATTTGTTGCCTTGCTTACCTTTTGAAACATGAACTACAATTCAATAAACTGGTTTTACAACAAGATGAAGTTGTGAAACATACTAATTAGATGGAATTCTGTGGTTCATTCATTAATGAAATGGACATTTAGCACAATTCTTTGTCATTAATCCTAGAGTTGTACCTTCTTCATGAACTCTTTACAATGGGAATGAGAAAACCTCCTCAACCATTACCAGTTTTCATTGTGTTTTGTTCATTGTTGCACAATGGTTAAGGGCAATGTTTTTATTGGACCGATGCTTTCCGTTTTTCTAAGTAACCTTTAAAAGTATTGGCAATGTTATGCTGCAACTCAGTTGCTGACTTGCTTTAAAATTGTGACCCCTGGTTACTGACCCCTCAACTAAGGGGGAAGGCTTTTCCTTATCTATCCTGTTTAGACCAAAAGACATAAGAGCAGAAATTAAGCCATTCAGCCCATCAAGTTTGCTCTGCTATTCAATCATGGCTGATAAGTTTCTCAACTCCATTTTCCCTCTTTTTTCCTGTAATCCTTGGTCCCCTTGATACTCAAGAACCTCAATCTTAAACATACTCAATGACCTGGCCTCCACAGCTTTCTGTGGCAGTGAATTCCATAGATTCACCACTCTCTGGCTGAAGAAATTCCTCCTTATCGCCGTTATAAAAGGTCTTGCTTTACTCTAAGGCTGTGCCCTCAGATCCTAGTCTCTCTTACCAATGGAAACATCTTCCCAACATCTATTCTGTTCAGACCATTCAGTACTCTGTATGATTTAATTATATCCCCCCTTGTCCTTCTAAATTCCATTGAGTATAAATTCAGAGTTCCCACATGTTCCTCATATGTGGAGCTTTACATTCGAGGGACCATTCTCATGAACCTCCTCTGAATACACTCCGGGGCGAGTACATCCTTTCCAAGATATGGTGCCCAATACTCCAAATGTAGTCTGAACAGAGACTTATAGAGCCTCAGAGGTACATCCCTGCTTTTATATTCAAGACCTCTCAAAACAAAGGCCATCAATGCATTTGCCTTTCTAACTACTGACTGAACCTCCCAAGTTTACCTTGAGAGAATCCTGGACTAGAACTCTCAAGTCTCTTTGAACTTCAGACTTCTGAATTTTCTCCTAATTTAGAAAATAGTCCATGCCTCTATTCTTCCTACCAAGGTGCATGACCTCACATTTTCCCACATTGTTCTCCATCAGCCGCTTCTTTGCCCACTCTCCTAACATGTCCAAATCCTTCTGCAGCCTCTCTGCCTCCTCAATGCAACCTGTCCCTCTACCTATCTTTGTATCATCTGCAAACATAGCCAGAATGCCACAGTTCCTTCATCTAGGTTGTTAATGTATAAAGTGGAAAGTTGGGATCCCACACTGAGCCTTATCACCAGCTGCCATCCTGAGAAGAACCCTTTTATCCCCACTCTCTGCTTTCTGTCAGACTGACAAGCTTCTATCCATGCTAGCATCTTGCCTCTGACACCATGCCCTTATCTTACTCAATAGCCTCCTGTGCGGCACCTTACCAAAGGCCTTCTTGAAGTCCAGGTTGGTAATAGGCATTTGCTCTCCTTGTTCTAATCTGCTCGTTACTTCCTCAAAGAATTCTGGCAGATTAGTCAGGCATGACCTCCCCTTGACGAGACACTGCTGACTTTGCCCTATTTTACCATACACCTCCAAGTATCCAGACATCTTACCTTTCATAATGGATTCCAGGATCTTACCCATGGTTGAGGTTAGGCTAATCAGTCTGTAATTTTCTACCTTTTGCCTTACTCCCTTTTTAAACAGGGGTGTCACTTTAGTGATTTTCCAGTCCTCTGGGACTGTCCCTAACACTAATAATTCCCCAATGATCACCACTCACACCTCCGCTATCTCTTCAGTTATCTCCCTTGCAACTTTGTGGTGTAGTCTATCTGGTCCACATGCTTTATCTATCTTCAGGTCATTCAGTTTTTCTAGTACCTTCTCCTTGGTGATAGCCACCATATTCAGCTCTGCCCCCTCACCTTTGAATTTTTGGGATATTACTCGTGTCTCCCACTGTGAAGACTGATGCGAAGTAATTATTCAGTTCTTCAGCTACTTCCTTTGTTCCCCACTACTATCTCTCCAGCATTATTTTCCAGCAGCCTAATATCCACTTTTGCTCTTTATATATCCAAAGAAACTTTTACAGTCTTCCTTTATATTACTGACTAGCTTACCCTCATATTTAATCTTCTCCCTCCTTATTTCTTTTTATGTTGCCCTCTGTCTTTGTAAGCTTCCCAATCCTCTGGTTACCCACTGCCCTTCACCACATTATTCACTTTCTCTTTTGCCTTTATACTACTCCTGACTTCCCCAGTCAGCCATGTTGCCTCATCCTCCCTGTATCATGCTGCTTTCTCGTTGGGTTGAATCTCTGCTGTGTTTCCTGAATGACTCCCAGAAACTCCTGCCATTGCTGTGCCAATATTTTCTTGTTAGGCTTCTCTCCCAGTCAATTCTGCCCAGCTGCTCCCTCATGCCTCTGTAGTTGCCTTTATTCAGCTGTAATACCGTTCCCTCTGATTCTATCTTCTCCCTCTCAAATTGCACAGTAAATTCAATCACATTATGATCACTGCCTCCTCCAGGTTCCTTCACCTTAAGCTCCCTTAACAAGTCTGCCTCATTGCATAACCCTAAATCCAGTGTTGCCTGTTCCCTCATGGGCTCCGCCACAAGCTGCTCCAAAAAGCCATCTCGTAGACATTGCACAAATTCCTTTTCTTGCAATCGTACATGATTTTCCCAGTCCATCTGCTTATTGAAATTCCTCCATAAACTTTGTACACCTCAATCAGATCTCTCCTCTCCACTCTAAGTACAATAATCCCAGCCTCTCTACTATCTCTTCCTAGCTAAACTGCTCCAACACAGGCAGCATCCTGGCAAATCTCATCTGCAACCTTTCTAATGTAATCTCAACCTTTCTATAGTGTGGCAAGCAGAACTGCACACAGTATTGCAGCTGTGGCTAGACTAACATTATATTCAGCTCCATAACCTTCTTACTCTTGTGTTCAATGCCTTGACTAATAAGGCAGTTACCATATGCATTTTTAATTTCCGTATCCATCTGTTCAACTGTATTCAACGATCTATGAAAATGAACACCAAGGTCACTCTCATCCTCTCTACTTCCTACAGTCCTGCCATCCAAAATGCATCACCTCAGTGTTGAGGAATATTTTCCAGATTATTCATCTAACCAGCCCATCTATCTCATTCTGTAGTCTAAGGCTTCCTTCTTAATAGTTGCTGCATTACCAATTGTCATGTCATCTGTGAACTTAGATTAGATTACTTACAGTGTGGAAACAGGCCCTTCGGCCCAACAAGTCCACACCGCCCCGCCGAAGCGCAATCCACCCATACCCCTACATTTACCCCTTACCTAACACTACGGGTAATTTAGCATGGCCAATTCACCTGACCTGCACATCTTTGGACTGTGGGAGGAAACCGGAGCACCCGGAGGAAACCCACGCAGGCACGGGGAAAACGTGCAAACTCCACACAGTCAGTCGCCTGAGGCGGGAATTGAACCCGGGTCTCTGGCGCTGTGAGGCAGCAGTGCTAACCACTGTGCCACCGTGCCACCCACAACTGCCTTACTGGTCATACCTCCTACAGTCTTGTCCAGACAACAAATAGCAAGGGATGCAGTGCACAGTCTTGTGGGACATCAATGGACAGAGGCTTCCAATCACAAAAACACTTCGATCACCACCTTCTGCTCCATCCCACTGAGCAAATGTTGGGACCCAATGTGCCTTGGATCACATGAGTTTCTTTACCAACATGCCAAGAGCCTTATAAAACCTTGCTGAAGTCCATGTAGACCACATTAACTGCATTACCTTCATCTATATACCTAGTCACCTCCTCAAGAACTTCAATCAAATTTGTTAGGCACAATCACCTCCTTACAAAACCATGCTGCCAATCCATGACTAATCTTTGTCTCTCCAAATGTAGTTATTCCATCTCTCAGAAATAATTTCTCTTCCACAGATGTTAAGCTAATGGTCTGTAGTTTCCTGGTTTATCCTCACCACTGTTCTTGAGTAATGGTATTACATTAGCCATCCTTCAGTCCTCTGGCACCTTTCCTGTGGCCAGAGAGATTCGAAAATTAATGTCAGAGTCCCCTGCAATCTCTTACCTGGCATCTCACAGCAGCCTGAGACATTTCTCAAAATGGTCCATCTTTGTCCTTAAGTCTTACTGAACTACGGTGATAATCATTGCCATGTTTATCATTTCCCTGGCTTTAGGGAAATATTAGAGTGCAGTATTGCCTGCAATACAATTGTCTATGTGCTGCGTTAAAATCTCTCCTTGATTTTTGTTAAACATTCCGCTCCCTCTTGATCCTTTACACTTTGCCTATCCCAGTTAATATTTGGGAACTTGAAATCTCCGACCCATTATTACCCAAGTATTTTTACACTTCTCTGGGTTTTGCCTGTACATGCCTTTTTATTTCTCCCTGACTAGTTGGGGGTCCATTGCACACGCTCAAAAAAGCAAATGCTCCCTATTGGCCATTGGAAATGCTGGGTTACAGGGATAAGGGTGGGTCTGGATGGGATGCTCTTCAAAAGGTCAGCGTGGACTCAATGGGCTGAATGGCTTGCTTCCACGCTGAATGGATTCTATGGCATTATTCCTCATTACTGCAAGAGTTGATTCCTTACCACCTCCCCTTTGACACCTCCCTCCAACCTCCCTAAAGACTCTCTGCCCAGAAATATCAAACTGGGAAAAACAGGGAGGGAAGTTGGAAAAAAAGTGAGGGAAATTGGGAAAAACAGGGAGGGAAACTGGGAAAGAAAGGGAGGGGAACTTGGAGAGGCAGGGAGGAAACTGGGTAAGGAAACTGACATCCTTACCTGGTCTGGCCTACACATGACTCAGACCCACAGCAATGTGGTTGACTCTTAACTGCCCTCTGGGTAAGTAGGGATGGACAGTGGATGCTGGTCCAGCCAGCGATGAAGTTTAACTAACCTTGTGCTTCAAAAGGTACTTTCACCTTTTATGTGCATACATAACTTGAGGAACATCATGGTTAGCTCAGTAAATACTGGGCAACAGGTGAGGGGAATGTGACATTGGCACCCTGTGCATGTACAAAACACTTACTTCATGTGTTGTGTAAAATTTGAATTCGAATAGGCTTGAAGGTGAAGATTGATAGAAGCAGGCGAGGGGAGAATGGGAATATAGCCGCCAATGTCACCATCCAGGCTCCATTCTCAAAGGGCAAAGGACAACAGCTTTCTAATTCTTCATGAACAAAGCTCTGAGAGAGCTGTAGGGGAACGAGGAAGATGCTGAAAACAGGAAAATTCAAACGTTGCACTTCACCCACAATTAAACTCAATGTCGAGGGTAGCCCACACTGAGCTTTTAAATTTATGAACAGAATTAGGCTGAACATGCAGAAACACTCAAAATCTGGTCATGCATAGCTGAAGATCAGAGGAAGACTTTTAGCATTCAAAGAGGTTAGAGTGAATACTGAGGGACTAGACAAGAAAACTGTGAACTAGTAACTTGCAAGCTACTCACAAACAAATTAACTTGACTATCTTCTGTTTGTGTGTTAAGTCGTGAAAAACAGAGACCAATGGAAAATTATTCCATAAAAGCCAAGTCTGACCACAACTGAGAGGAAACATGCTTGATCATATACCTCTCCTTGAGTTGTATTGCAATGCATTGTTGGGTGGGGCGGGGGCAGGGGGGGAAAGAGGCGGAAACAGGGAGTTAAGGCGGGGCCATGAGGGTGGTGGTGGGGCAGTCAGGGAGGAGGGGGTGGCATTGTGCAGTTCCAGTGTAGTTAGGGGTGTGGGAAATCCATGAATTCCAAATATCTGGCATTTCCACGTCCATTGGAAAACAGACATAAGGGCAGACCTCATGGGACGTGTGTCTTCAGCTGGTGACATGAAAGGGGCTATGTTGTCAATGGATGGCAGGGGTATGGAGAGTCAGAAGTGAGCAGAGTTGTTTGGGTCAGGGTTGGGGGCGGGGAGGGAGTTTGGTTGTTGAGCAGAGCCAAGGGTTATGGGGTCGTGGAGTAGTTTGACAAACCTGAGGAGACTATCCAGAAACAGCTCCAAATAAATCAGAGTAAAATTCTGTGTCAGGCTTGTTGAGAGTATTAGCTTCCACACAGCAATGCCGGACAATCAAAAGTTTTAGATTCAGGTGTACGTCAGCTCTGCTGAGTTTTTTTTTTAAGTTCATTCATGGGATTTGAGTGTCACTGTCTAGGACAGTTAAGAGTCAACCACATTGCCTTGGGAATGGAGTCACATGCAGACCAGACCAGGTGAGGAAGGCAGATTTCCTTCCCTGAACCAGATAGGTTTTGTGACCTTCAGTCGGTCTGAACTCCAGACTTTTAAAAAACTTTGAATTCAAATTTCACCATCGGCCATAGCAGGTGTTATACAGCACAGATACAAACCCTTCAGCCCAATCTATCCAGGCTGACCAGGTTTCCTAAACTGCACTAGCCCCATTTGCCTGAGTTAGACCCGCATCCCTCTAATCCTTTCCTATCCCATGTACCTGTCCAAATGTCTTTTAAAACATTGCATTTGCACTCACTTTTCTGCCCATCCTTTCAATAGGTTGTGTATCTATTATCATGTATTGGATATTTAGTTCCCAGACTTGATTCCCTTGCAACCACATTTCTGTGATACCCCCAACACTGTACCTGCCAATTTTAATCTGTGCTATAAATTCATTTACCTTGTCTCATATACTGGGCGCACTTAAGTAAAGCACCCTCACAGCTCCCCCTTCTCATCGTTGTCCATTTACCTGCTATGTCTGAAGTTAGATTCCTGATCCTTTCCATACTCTCTTTCCTAATACCTATCCAGGAAACTTTAATAACCTCTCCTGAGCCCTCCCTCCCTAAATGAGTTTAAGGTTCTTATGACCACACTATTTAACCTTTGTGTTATGATCCTGGTCCAAGATCAATTCAGCTGGAACCTACCTTACAGCACAGTTCGTCCTGCCCCAGTATTGATTTGAGCCCAGGTCCCCAGATCATTCCGTGGATTTCTGCATTAGTAGTCTAGCAATAATACAGTAGACTATTGCCTCCCTTTTCAATTCCATTAAGGCCCCTCAACAGCTGCTAGCGCCTCAGCATTTATTGCTATTGGGAATGGAATGTCTGCACCAATAACTAGTTGTCTCCTATTCTCAAGAGAATACTATTCAAGCTTCTGAAGCTTATCCTTGTAAGTTAATCCTGAGCCTCATTTGGTTGAATCCACCGTACACTCCTTTAGGGCTAGTCATTACGTTTCCTGAGATACACTGCTATTAACTCCAGATAGGGTGTGACCAAGATAACTGAAGTGTAATGTCCACCCTTTTTTTATTCCAGCTTCTGACACAAAGATCCAGTATCACAATACAGTCCAGGAAATTACGGTTTGTGCAAACAATTTTCCAATGATGGGATCTCTGTTGGTAAAAGCATACTGTCAACAGGAAAATGGAAATGTTACGCATATGTCACACAAAAAAAACAATGCGGTTGGTTGAGCTCACACTGAATTCGCTGAAGATTTTAATATTTATTGTATGCAAGCAACTCTCAAACCTAAAGGGAAGATAAAGAAACACTGCAAAGCTAGGCATATTTTTCTCTGTAAGTTCACTCTCAGAGGCTCACATCCTATTTAAGTACAGAGACTGTGCTGACAAGAAACCCATTTCAATTGTCCATCAACTTTGAACCAGAATGACATCTATGTAGAAATTCAGCCTATCACTGAAAGTTTCCTATCTGCGTACGCACGAAGGGTGCTGTAATTCAGAGTCACTGATCTTTTCTCTGTGGTCTCCACAAACTCAGTCCGCAGGGGAAAGATCTGAAAAAATGCTGGTGTTCCCAATATTCGCAGGGGACAATGCTCACGTTCAAGGTCAGTGGTATTGCAAACTAGGCAATAAAACACAGACTAGTATGCTCTGGCTATGAAGTAAAATCAATGCAGATTCTTGATTAGCTAATCATGAGTCAGGAGTGCTGGTACTGTTCAGACTGGCAATGATTATCCAAGCAACATTGACAAATTAAAATCGACTAGTTATTCATTTCAATGTACACTTTGGGATCTTGCTACATGCAGAACGGCAAGATATTGTCTACTCACCACACTTCACTCTAACCCACAGAATGAGCTTGCCTTGATGTGCCTCTGAGAGACATGGAGAAGTGTTTGGTGAGTTTAAGCAGAATAACTTGAGAAGTGATCAATTGAAATCTGTTTTGGTCACCAATTCAGTTCAACATTCACCATTCCCACCAGCAACACGCTCAAGTTGACTCTCACATGACGGTTCAGGGAACTCTGCCACTGATTTCCCACAGAATAAACTCCTGGGTCGAGTTCCATTGGGCAATTATGATTGCCAGCTTGGCATCTCCAATGGAAATGAGGAAGCGATCTTAGGACCAGTCATTCCATTCAAATCCCCAAACCAAGAGGTATTTATTTACTTCGGAAACTGTGATGCCCACACGCTCACATAGCCAATAACACACTGAACAAGAGGCAGTGAGGCAACAATCTCAAACCTGCCTGTATCCCACAACAACTCAACTTAATGGACACTTAACCAAATGGGCAGACTGGACCACGGTCAGCAGGTCTCCCCACAGACATAGATATGTAGTGGATACTCAACTGAGGGCCAAAATGGAAGGGAGAGGTACATGGGGACAACTGGCTTATTCTGAGCAATAATCTTTAATACAGCTACAAAAATAAGGAATGGCTGGTCCCAATAGGATTGCTGCAACCCAAATCCTCTCGTTAATTGCTCTGGTAGTATTACCATTCTTTATACTTCAGGATCAAAGCCTAAATTCTAAAACTGTGGCCTGACCTTTATGGAGTTGAGAGAGCTTAAGACTGAAAGCAAGAGGTGGCCACGCTTCAGTGGGCAGCAATTTGAGGTCAGAAGCTCAGCAGCACCACCTGCAGTGGTGCCATTTGTGGAGCTGCACATACAGCATTTATTTCTTTCTTTATTCTTTCAGGGGATGAAGGCATCGCTGACTTGGCAGCATTTCTTGCCCATCCCTAATTGCCCAGAGGGCAGTTAAGAGTCAACCACATTGTTGTGGGTCTGGAGTCACATGTAGGCCAGACCAGCTAAGGTTGGCAGTTTCCTTCCCTAAAGGACATCAGTGAACCAGATGGGTTTTTCTGACAATCGACAAAGGTCATCATTAGATTCTGAACTCCAGGTATTCACTGAATTCCACCATCTGCTGTGGCGGGGTTCAAATCCTAGTCCCCAGAATATTATCTGGATCTCAGGATTAACAGTCCAGCGATAATTCCACTAGGCTATCGCCTCCCCTGTGTGTTTAATTCTGAAGAAAAGTAATGAAAAGGATGAGGGTGTATCAATGGCTATGTAACCTCAAAGTCAATTCATTAGGGGGTTTTGGCGATGGGGTGGGGTGGGGGAGGGGGGTGCGGCAGCACCAGGGCTTGCCTGCCAGAGACAGGAAGGGATTACCTGAGGCCACAGGGATGACCATTACCAAGGGGGAATCATGGGTCAAAGAATGTGAAGGGAAGTCTGGTTCCTACATTCGCAGAGCTCACTGGGAGGCAGTGAGGTTTATCTGGTCATTTCCTCATGTGGCAGAGAGCCTTCGGTCACTGGAAAATGCCAGCAAAGCAAGGCAGACAACTAAGTGTTTTAACTGAGCTCCTCACGGAACCATGGGATCCCAACAGTGCAGAAAGGGTCCAATGAGTCTGTACCGACTCTCTAAGAGCATTGCACAGAGCAACCAAACCCTACCTCTCCCCTATCCCTGCAACCCTACATTTCCCAATGCCAATCTACCTAACCTGCACAACTTTGGACGGTGGGAGGAAACCAGAGCACCCGAAGGGGAGAACACACTACCACCTGTCAGATGGTAATCAGTCATCTTTCCTATTGCTGATAAACTGGCACGGCAGTGGAAAGGTAGCTGGTACACCAGCCTTCCCATGACAGTTCTCCAAACTTTTTGCCTCACAGCCTATATTTTAAGGACTGGTAAAACTCAGTGCAGTATTAATCACTCTCAAAACCTCAGAAGGGAATTAATTTATAAATATCTACTGATTTTCATCTCGAAAAGCTGGTCAGTTCCAGAATAAATCCTTTTATTTCTGATTATTTGTACACAAATCTCATCACATTGTTTATTGAAAGACAATGAAGCCTGGCAAAATATGAGTCACTTTTTTACCAATCAATTAACAAACAAACCGCTTCTGCAGGCTTGCAGAGTTACTGTAACTCTGATTGAGATGATTTATGATTTCCTGTGTAACAAAGAACCATTCAAAATAGTCTCAAATATAACCCATCCTATACATCAGATCTGAACAGGAAGTTAGCATCATGTATGCAGACAGAGGAAAGCAACTGTAGTGAAAATATCCATATATTTACAGAAATTAGTATTTATTACCAGGTTTGTCTTCCCTCTTGTGTCTATTTCTACATGGTCCAAGTAAAGTGCAGCCAAGAGGACAGTTCAACAACTATTCCCAAGGCTCTGGCTAGTAAGCAGAACACAAGTGTAACTTAGAATCACACTCTGACACACCTTCCCAGCTGTAAAAAATGCTGGCCTTCTACTCCCCCTGATTCCCCAGCACTGTGCTCCTTACAAGGAGACTTGTGGTAAGGAACTTGACAGTGAGATACATCTGACCCAAATATTTTATCCAGTTCATTCTGGCAATAATTTTAAATGATGGTTTCAGAGATTTTGAAGAGATAACGTATTATGGATGTCAACTGTCTAGAATCATAGAGTCCGTATAGTGTGGAAGCAGGCCATTCAGCTTATCAAGTCCACACTGACCCTCCAAAGAGCATCCCAACCAGACCCATCTGCTTCATTTCCCTTGGCTAATCCACCTAGCATGCACATCTTTGGATTGTGGGAGGAAATTGGTGCACCTGGAGGAAACCCACACAGACAAAGGGAGAATGCGCAAACTTCAGGCCGTCGTCAGAGGGTGGAATCAAACATGGGTCCCTGGTGCTCAGAGGCAACAGCCACCGTGCCGCCTATTCATAACACCATCATGCCTGTTTACTTTTGACGTTCAGCGGTCATTTGTTTTTTGTGAAGTGAAGGGTTAATGGATGTAGGCTTGCTAGCTGAGCTCTTCGAGGAGAAAGTGAGGTCTGCAGATGCTGGAGATCAAAGTTGAAACTTTATTGCTGGAACAGCACAGCAGGTCAGGCAGCATCCAGGGAACAGGAGATTCGACGTTTCGGGCACAGGCCCTTCTTCCTGAAGAAGGGCCTGTGCCCGAAACGTCGAATCTCCTGTTCCCTGGATGCTGCCTGACCTGCTGTGCTGTTCCAGCAATAAAGTTTCAACCTTGCTAGCTGAGCTGGAAGGTTCATTTTCAGACGTTTTGTCATCATACTCGGTAACATCTTCAGTGAGCCTCTGGACGAAGGGTTAATGCCACATTTTTAGCATTCACTAAGAATGTGATGTGCTGAAAAATCAGCATTTTCCCTTATTACTTGGGCCACATGTTTGACCCATTCACCATCATGAGTACCTATGGCAGAGTCTTGAAATGATCAGGAGAACATTAGTTTTCTTTGAAAAATTTACAAGTACATTTGACCTGGCATTTGAAGATCAATGTGTACTTCACCACACAGCCTCTAGCACAAACCGAGTGAAGTGCTTCTCTAACTCTGCTTCTCATTCAAGATGAATAACACAAAATGAATATCTTTCTTCCATGCCAGACTCCAAACAAGATCATTCATGAATTTACATATTCAAAGACACAACTAAATTCTCGATTGAATGAGTTTGCAATCCCCAGAGCAGCCATTTCATTGACAAAAGAGTCATAAATAGGTGAATATTCACTTCAAAGAAAAAAATCATCAAGACTAAAATTCACAGTTGGTAATCCAGTATTTTTTTTACTTTCTCTTTAGACTTTTGTGGAATTAAAGCATTAAAGGCAAACTGGGAGGAATTCAGGCATTGTCCAAATACTCTTGTGAAAACCATGGACAGATGTTAGTGACTGCATTTTTTTCATACTTTCAATGGCACAATTGTTAGTAGGTGCCTGACTGTGCTGCAATACCAACAAAGCATTCTGATGAAATCAGAACTCACAACAAAACAGAGTTAGGCAATTCGTGGTTTGAGCACCAACAATTGCATTAAAAAGCCATAACTCATTACAAGTCATGTATCATAGAGTAAATCATACAGTCAAGAAGGGAATTCTTCCCACACATAAACAGAAAAAGGGGCTTAGATTCACAGCAATGTACAAACAAGAACACTTTTTAAAAAAAAGTGTTTTGGAGATGCTGGTGTTGGACTGGGGTTACAAAGTTAAAAATCACACAATACCAGGTTATAGTCCAGCAGGTTTAATTGGAAGCACTGGCTTTCGGAGCACCGCTCCTTCCTAATGAAGGAGCAGCGCTCCGAAAGCTAGTGCTTCCAATTAAACCCGTTGGACTAAAACCTGGTGTTGTGTGATTTTAACTTTTTATAAAGTGAGTAGTTAGCGTCTGTAATGCACTGCCTGTAAATATGATGGGGGCAGATTCAATTCAGGCATTGAATAATCATTTGGGTGGACATAGTACTCATTGATACGGGGAAAGGCAGGAGTTTGGCACCAAGTAGGACTCAAAGGGGCCGAATGGCCTCCTTCTGCACTGTAACAATTCTGTGATTCTTTATGTGGAAAATAAATTAATTTTTACCAAAACAAAAAAATGCTTAGTGAACCATTCTCATTTGCAAAACACTTAGAGGGGAGACCCAGCTGACATGCTTCAAAGAAAGGGTGATTAAGATTGAAGCAAAAACATTACATCTTTTCTCTGAATCTGAAAACAAGCTCCTTTAAATTATTTTCTGTCCTACGTTATTCATTGTGAAATGGCATTAGTCCGGTCATCAATGCCTGCTGGCAAGCAGAGAGGGTGGGGGTATGAAGGGGGCGGAGGATTCAGCAATCACACCCATTCTCCGTTAAGAGCAGTTCCATGCAGGCAGAATGGGAACATGGTATTGCTCCTGCAACTTAGCCTCTTACCGATTGGAGTGTGAGTTCAGCATTTGTGGAGCTCAAGCCCATTGCTTCACAATACACAAAGTGAGGAATGAGCTGAGACAAAATGCTGGTTTCACTCTTCTTGCAAATGCTGCACGTTGGGCAACTGGACAGCAACATTAGCACATAAGACTCAACAAGAACTAGCCAATAACAAATGCTTAAACGATACTTGTGCAGAAGTAAATAAAAGCCCGATCAGGTGAAATTGAACTTGGACAGCGTTGTAAAGCAGATGAAAGCCACCTGCTGCTCAATACACTTTGACTTATACGATCAAACCTTCTCTGTCTTGACTAATGTCTCTTCTAAAACATTAAAGCATAGGAACAGAAATTAGGCCATTCAACCCATCAAGTCTCCTCTGCCATTCAATCATGACTGACAAGTGTCTCAACCCTATTCTCCTGCTTCCTCCCCATAACCCTTGATCTCCTTGACAATCAAGAACCTATCTATCTCAGTCTTAAATATATTCAACGAGCTGGCCTCTACAGCTTTCTGTTGGAATGAATTGCAGAGATTCCCCACTCTCTGGCTGAAGAAGTTTCTCCTTATCTCTGTTCTAAAAAGTCTTCTCTTTACTCTAAGGCTATACCCTCGGGTCCTAGTCTCTCTTACCAATGGAAACATCTTCCCACATCCACTCTGTCCAGGCCATTCAGTATTCTGTTAGGTCCACCCTCATCTTTCTAAACTCCATCGAGTACAGGCCCACAGTCCTCAAGCCTTCCTCATATGTTAAGCTTTTCATTCTTGGGGCTATTCTCGTGAACCTTCTCTGAACATGGTCCAGGGCCAGTACATCCTTCCTGAGAGATGGGGCACAAAACTGTGCACAATACTCCAAATGTGGTCTGATCAGGGCCTTATAGAGCCTCAGAAGTATATCACTATTTTTATTTTCAAGTCATCTCAAAATAAATGCCATCATTCGTGGGTGGCACAGTGGTTAGCACTGCTGCCTCACAGCGCCAGAGACCCGGGTTCAATTCCCGACTCAGGCGACTGTGTGTGTGGAGTTTGCACACTCTCCCAGTGTCTGCGTGGGTTTTCTCCGGGTGCTCCGGTTTCCTCCCACAGTCCAAAGATGTGCAGGTCAGGTGAATTGGCCATGCTAAATTGCCCGTAGTGTTAGGAAAAGGGGTAAATGTAGGGGAATGGGTGGGTTGCGCTTCGGTGGGTCGGTGTGGATTTGTTGGGCCGAAGGGCCTGTTTCCACACTGTAAGTAATCTAATCTAATCATTGCATTTGCCTTCCTAACTATTGACTCAACCTGCAAGTTTACCTTGAGCGAATCTGTCCCCTCACTCTTGAGTTTTTGGGATATTACTCACATGAAAACTGATGCAAAGTGATTATTCAGTTCCTCAACCACTTCCTTGTTTCCCACTATTATATCTCCAGTATTATTTTCCAGCAGCCTAACGTCAACTTTTGCCTCTCTTTCGCCTTTTATATATCTACAGTGACTCTTACAGTCTTCCTTTATATTACTGGTCAGCTTACCCTCATATTTAATCTTCTCGCTCCACATTTTTTTTGTGCCTCTCTTGGTCTTTGTAAGCTTCCCAATCCTCTGGTTACCCACTGCCCTTCACCATATTATCCACTTTCTCTTTTGCCTTTATTCTATCCCTGACTTCCCCAGTCAGCCATGGTTGCCTCATCCTCCCTGTACCATGCTTCTATTGCCTCGGGATGAATCTCTGCTGTGTTTATTATCCACTTTCTCTTTTGCCTTTATTCTATCCCTGACTTCCCCAGTCAGCATGGTTGCCTCATCCTCCCTGTACCATGCTTCTATTGCCTCAGGATGAATCTCTGCTGTGTTTCCTGAGTTATTCCCAGAAACTCCTGCCATTGCTATTCCTCTGTCTTTCCTGCTTGGCTCCTCTCCCAGTTAATTCTGCCCAGCTCCTCCCTCATGCCTCTATAGTTGCCTTTATTCAGCTGCAATACCATTCCTTCTGATTCTAATCTTCTCCCTCTCAAATTACAGAGTAAATTCAATTATATTATAATAACTGCCAAGGGTTCCTTCACCTTGTCAAGCCTGCCTCATTGCACAACACTAAATCCAGTATTGCCTGTTCCCTGGTGGGCTCCACCATACTCTACAAATTTATTTTCTTGTGAATCATTACCAAGCTGAATTTCCCAGTCCACCTACATACTGAAATCCCCCATGATCACTGAAACTTTGCCTTTCTAACACATCTTTTCTATCGCCTGGGTGCATCCAAACTATTGTTTGGAGACCTGTATTTAACTCCAACTATGGTTTTTTTTAAACATTTAGGGTTCCTCAGTTCTACCCGCATGTATTCTACACCATCTGACCCTACTTAGTTTCCTACTATTGACTTATTTTCATTTCTTACTAATAAGGCAACAGCAATCCCTCTGCCTACCTGCCTATATTTTCAATAGGATGTGTATCCTTGAACAGTCAGCTCCCAATCCTGATCCCCTTGCAGCCACGTGTCCGTGACACCCACCACGTCATACTTGCCAATTTTGATCAGCGCCACAAGCGGGTGTAGGACCATTCGGCGCAGCCACTTTGGCGCGAACGATTCAGCACGACTAGTTTGGCGTGACCCATTTCGGCGCAGACCCATTTCGGCACGAGCGATTTGGCTAAGCTCTTATTTATTCCTTTTCAGGCTTACTTACAAGCATTAATGAAAGCAATAAAAAGAAAAATATTGTTTATCCTCTTCAGTAAAAATGTTAAAAAGAAAATTAAAAATGAAAGAAATAAGGCAAATACAAAATTGTTGATGGCATTTTAATGGGTTTTATTTTATTTTAATAATTTGTATTTATTTTAATATATTTTAATAATTGTAGTTTAATAACTACTACTGAATAACTACATAACAGCTCTGCACCAAATGGGTCTGCGCCGAAATATATTTTATTTTAATATATCTTAATAATTTAAATAAATTAATAATTTTAATAATAGTAGTTTAATAACTACTACTGAATAATTACAAAACAGTTCTGCACCGAAATGGGTCACGCCAATCCGCTCGCGCCAAACTGGCTGCGCCGAATGGTCCCACTCCGGCCACAAACTCATTTACCTTATTCCTTATATTGCGTTCAGATATAAACACCTTCAGTCCTGTATGTACCTTCTCATTGGTTTGTCCAGTGTGCTTGACGTTTGATTGCTAATCCTTTCCAAACACACTCCTATTTGTGTCCGTGCTGGAGATTTTAATAACCTCTCCCAAGTTCTGTACTATTACCTCCTTCTTTAATCTGGGTTTTCCAATTTCGATTAGCCATTGTTCTATATAGACAAACAGCATTTAGTACTTCCATTCAATGCAGAGAACATTAATACTATTCCAGAGGTAACAGAAATGAAGTTAGGAATTTAAAACAATCGCCAGGGAACAACTACTGAGAAAAGAATTAGAACACCTGACAAGTCCCCTTCAGTTGATGAGATTTAATCCTTCAATCATTAAATGAAGAAGCCGTTAAGGTAGTAAATATATTGGTTTAATTTTCCGAAACATCTTACATTCTGGAAAAGTCCTAGATTGGAAAATAGCAAATGTGACTCCTGTATTGAAGAAAGGCCAGATTCAGAAAGCAGGAAACTACTGGACTGATGACTAAACATCAACCTTAGGAAAATGCTGGAATCTACTATTAACGAGTTTATGGCAGGGTACCTTGAAAATCTTAATGCGATCAGGCAGCTTCAACATGATTTTGTGAAAGGGAAATCACGCTGAACTTATTCATTTGAGTTTAGAGTCATACAGTACAGAAACAGACCTTTCTTCACTGTCCACAATACCACCAATTTTAATATCATCTGCAAACTTACTAACTATGCCTTTGAGAAAGTGGCAATCAACATTGATATAAAACTGCTGCTGCCCTTTGTAGGGTAAGTGGACGTAGCACACTTACATTTCCAGAAGGGTTCGGACAAGGTGTAAAAGAAATGCTCATGGTGCAGCAAGTAACATATGAGCATAGACAAGGGACTGATTGGCTAGTAGAAAGTACAGAGGAACCTCGATTATCCAAATACCAGTTATCCAAAAATTGGATTATCCGAAGGAAATCTCGAGGTCCCGATAGAAACATTACACCAAAGACGTGTTTCCAACACTGTATTGTTTTCAGTGATTAAACAGGCACTGTCGCCAAATGACTGACCTTCCACCCTCACTCTCTCCCCACACTTTCCCTGGAGTTCTACAGAGGGGTGCACCCTAAACCGCCTGGCTACGTGTGCGCGCGGGAGTGCGCACGCGCTATTTGGAGACGTACCCCACAAAGGCAGCAGCAATCTTATTGTTGGTGTCCTGTTCAGCTGCCTCGGAGAGGGGGGTGGGGCACTGCTGGATGGAGATAGGTAGTGGGCAGGGAGCAGCGTTGGACGGTTGGGGTTCAGGAGGGTGGTGTTGGAGGGGCGGGCGGGAGGGCAGTGTTGGACGGTTGGGGTGTGGTGTTGGACGCAGCAGGAGGCGTGTGGGGTTGGCCGCATGCTCGCGTGCTGTGTGCTTTTGCAGTCTCCTGAACAGGGAGCAGACTTTAAAAACTCCGAGTCCCAGAGGAAAGGCATTTAATCTATTAACCGAATAATCGATTATCCGAACGAAATAGTGCCCACCCAAGTCGTTCGGATAATCGAGGTTCCCCTGTACGGGGTATGCTTAAATGGGTCACCTTTGGGTTATGATCTGACTAATTGAGTGCCAAAGGGATTAGCACTGGGGTCTCAATTAGCTCTAATTTACATCAATGACTTGAAGAAAGGACAAAATGTGTGGTTGCTAAAACTGGGGAAGCCACAAAAACTACTGAGAAACTAAGTTGCGAAGAAGACATAAGGAACCCGCAAAGGGATAGAGGTTAAGCAAGTTGGCAAAAAATTGGTATATGATCTATAATGTAGGAAAATGTGAACTTATCCATTCTGCAGGAGGAATAGGAAAACAGCATATTACTGAAATCAAGATTGTAGGACTCTGAGATACAGAGGGATCTGGGTGCACCACTACATGAATCACAAAACAAAAATCAATAAGCACATACAGCAAGCGATTAGGAAGGTGGGTATGTGGAGTTGAGGCCAGAATCAGATCAGTCATGATCTGGTGTACTCTTACTCCTGATCATATGTAACTAATATTGGAAGCACATACTTGCTACTATTAACAGAGCAAATTATACATGCACTGATTTTGCATGTTAAAATTACATTAATTTCTTCTGGAACTGTTTTATATAAAGTATAGTCAGATCAAGTATAGCACAGTTTAAATATAGAGAAGAATTGCCTTTAAAATTGCCTCAAATTGTATTCTTGGGCTAGGGTAGATTAGAAAGAAAGGATAATTTTGCCTCTAATCTGCCTTATTAGTATACCTTTACTGAGGACAGTAATATCCTGGTAAACTAACATCTACATCATTTTACAAATGTTTTTAAACTGAGACAAGCAATGATAAAATAGCACCGTCAGGTTACCAAAAACGTACATAAAGTTTTTAAAAAACTGATCAAATAAATCATTAGACATGAGCAAATTGTCCATGGCATTGCCTATTTGTCAGTATTGAATATATTCTTTTTATTTTCAAGATGGCAACAGAACTCTGAAATTTCAGAAGATCACTCAAAGAGCCAAGTCTGAAGCCCGCAAGTACTGTCTGATTGATAGATGACATGCCCTATTCAGATGTGGGATCTCGACACAAGCAATTTACAGAATTGTGACAGGAGACAGAGAGGGAGAGGGAGAGAGGGAGAGAAGGGCTCTTGGGAAGTAGACGTTCCCTGCAGGCTTTTTAAAAAAACTATTTAAAGGCACTCTGTGAAAATACATGACCATCTGTCACATACAGGAAATGATACCAACACTGCTGGTGGTCACTAGGGTAAGATTGATCGGAGGCTAGCTTGTGTTTTCTTTCCCCACAGAATGATTTAACCTCTTCCCTGAGCAGGATAATGTAGCAATGCTCCTTCAGCTCGAACAGTGAAGACCATTCCCTACCAACAATTCCATTGCCAAAGTTTGTAATTCCAGGAGACTCTGTCAGACAGAAAATCATTTTATGGGTGTGCATTCCACCAATGCACATGCTCCTGACAGGGAGCCTGAACAGATCAGCAGCTCAAAGTGTAGTTCTATACTTTGCCAGCAAGTCGTGTGCATTGCAAAACGAAAGGCACTCGTTTTAATATGACTTTTGCAGACACTGTCTCACTTACGTGGTGTTTTGTTGGCATGCCATGGAGCAGAATTTGTCACAAAGCCAGACTTTGCTGCAGTGACGATTAGCCAGGTTCCCAGACGGTATTGTAATGTGATCAGAGCCACTCCATCTTTATCAGTGGTTCCTGTGGCTAACCAGGACTGATTTGTGTAAATGTCAATCGCAGCCCCCGTCAGGGGTGAAAGGTCGCCGTTATCAAAGACTTGAACTTTTATAGACACCTCTGCAAAGGAGAGGAAAGGCAGCGTGTTAGTATTCAGAGTATACATTACATTCAGCATAAATGGACATGAAACAGCTTCAACCTGGAAGTTCACATCAAAATTCACGGGAGCGCTGTCACTCTCTGTTGCCATGACAGTCTTGCACCAACTATGGACAGCAGAAAAGCCGGAGGTAATGAGCTCATGAAATAGCTGAAATTACCACAGAACATTAGATCTTAACGCAGCACTCCAGCTGTCTCATGTAATCAGGGACACCTCAGTGTGGGGCATCTCCGGATTTCAGGAATAATTTTCATTGACAACTGTCCAATAGCTTTTCCCAAAATGATGCACAACCTTGCAGACAGAAGGAAGGAGCAGGGGAGAATTCTGCCTTCAATAAGAAAGCCTAGTGCTACAGACATTAATTCAACGTGTCTATGTGTATCAGAATTATTATCAATGCATCCCATTCACAGACACTTTCAAACCACTTTGAACTGCTTTATCGTGCTCTGTTCCTGAAATACCATCTATCCACCACTTCCCACCCGCACTTTATAGGGCACGTTTTCATTTAGTCAGTGGTTCAGAAAAGATATACAAGGATGTTGCCGGGGTTGGAGGATTTCAGCTATAGGGAGAGGCTGAATAGGCTAGAGCGGTTTTCCCTGGAGCGTCGGAGGCTGAGGGGTGACCTGATAGAAGTTTATAAAATCATGGATTGGGTAAATAGACAAAGTCTTTTCCCTGGAGTGGGAGAGTTGAAAACCAGAGAGCATAGGTTTAGGGTGATAGGGGAAAGATTTAAAAGGGACCTAAGGGGCAACTGAATCACACAGGTGGTGGTGAGTGTATGGAATGAGCTGTCAGAGGTGGAGGTTGGTAAAATTACAACATTTAAAAGGCATCTGGATGGGTATATGAATAGGAAAAGGTTTAAAGGTATATAGTCCAAGTGCTAATGAAAGGGACTAGATTAATTTAGGATATCTGGTCGGCATGGACGAGTTGGACCGAAGGGTCCGTTTCCATGCTGTACACCTCTATGACTAACTAATTTCTCAGCCCAATGCGCAAGTCCTTTGAGTGCCACATGAAGACTAGCTTGACATGGTGCTGCATCTTGTCCTTGAGCTTGGTCACATATATGTGCACCTCATCAATTATTCTCTTGGGGAAGGAATGAGTGTAATGGATTGCTACAGAGTTTCATTGACAGCCTTTGGTGCAGACTCAATGGGCTAAATAGCCTCTTTCTGCACTGTAGGGAGCCTATGACAGCTATCTGGCTTTCTCAAGGCCTTGACCATTTTAGCGTGGGCATTGTAAGGCTCCTACATCTGTGGCAGGCAGCAGGTGTAACCTGCATCTTTTATTGCCACCTCCTGAGAGTTCCACAAAATTATCCATCCCAGAAGTTGCCTTTCTACTCTCAGTCTCCTTGTACTTGGATTTCTAGGAATTGGATAGTGAACCGGGAATCCATCCAACTTTCAATTCTGCAGAAGTTTTGTCTAGTTCACTGTTGGCCCAGCCTCTCTTCAGCTGCTTCAAATGGCTCCAAATTGCAGCTTGTGGCTGACTCTCATGAGCCTGCATTCTGCCACGTACTGAAGGGCCTGATATTAAATTGCACTTTTCCAGAGAGAGGTTCCAAGAAACTGTTGATGGCAACACGTCCAGGAAGCTTTCAAAAACCTGAAGGAATGTTCAGTTAATCCCTTGAGTAAACACAAGGAGTAAAATCCAGGCATAGTTTCCCTGCAGTTGTCTCCTTCAAGCTTCATATGGCACAGGAGGTGGACATTTGGTCCAGCATGCCTGTGCTAGCTCTTTAAAAGGGCAATCCAGTAAGTCTCACTATCCTATTCTTCCTAAATTACAGCCCTTCTATGCTATGTGTGCTGATATTTAAGAAAATAAATATGATTTATTGTCATTTTTGATGCATCTCATTCTGTAGCAAATTGGGGATACAGACTATCACCAGGGAAATCTCCCAGAAAGAGTTACAGACCCAATGATCAGGGAGAAGAATTCATATAAAAAAAGGGAGACATTCATTAACTCAGTGCTCTAGTCATGAAATCTTCACTTGTTCTGCACGATCCTGGCTCAGTAACTCCAATAAAACAACTCCCCGATGAGGTAATCAGCAACTCATCATCTCATCCCAAAAATATACAAAAACCAGAGGGCAGCTTCATAAATAAAAAGGATTGTTAGTTCAGCTGAAGGAAAGAAAAGACAGAAATTCCTGAAGAGCTACATAACATCTGCCATCAGCACCTATACACCCTTCATAGGCCAGGAATTGCTTTCAGGAGTAGTGACTGTTTTGTGTAGACAAATACGGTTGACCGCTCAACAGTTATCTAAAAGGTATTTTGGAAATGTAAAATATACCTTGGTGCTTCACAGAAGAGTTAACAAGCAAAAAGAGACAGTACAACAAAGCAGAATAGTTGATTTTCAATGTGATCATTGAAGGTTACGCTTCACTCATCTCACTGGATCCTCGAGTACAAATAAGTCAAAATCAAATGTCAGCCAAGCAACTGTATACGGAGTGACCCTTAAATCCCTTGAAGCAACAAATTGGGAAGGAAGATGCTGAAATCCCTCATAATTCACTATAGCCATCTTTTTGAATTTGGTATTGATGGATGTCTCCCCTCCAATCAGCTGCAAGAATTGGAGGAAACAAGCCGTGAATTTACAGAGTCACAAAGTAGCTTACATTTGGACAGGAAATGTTATGAAGTTAGTTGTCAGTGAGGTTATGCTAGGAAGCAGTTTTTGAAAGCCAGGCAAACTGATTCATAATAAGTACTTGAATGGGTGTGGCACCTTTCACTATCTTGGAATACCTCAACATGTTTTACAGGCATTGAAGTACTTTTGAAGGCAACCACTGTTAAGATCTGAGAAACATAGCTACTGACTTGACACATCAATGCCCTACACATAGCACAGAGATGAACGACCAGGTAACCAGTTTATGGCATGGTTGGAGGCTGCGGTTGGGGGTGGGGTGGGGGGGGTCCCAACATTCTTCCCTCACCGCCCCATGTTGTACAAATTCAGTGCACCCCACACTGCAAAAATATTTTACAGTAAGATAGATACATTTACATATGTAATTATAGAATCCCTACAGTGTCGAATCAGGCCGCTCAGCCCATTGAGTCCACACCTACCTTCCAAAGAGCATCCCACCCGGACCCAACCCACTTTCACTCCTGCATTTCCTATGGCTAACCCACCCACCCTGCATATCTCTGGACACTACGTGCAACTTAGCAAGGCCAATCCACCGAACCTGCACATCTTTGGACTGTGATAGGAAACTGGAGCACCCGAAGGAAGCACACGCAGACACGGGGAGAATGTGCAAACTCCACACAAACAGTCACCCGAGGACGGAATCAAACCCTGGTCCTTGGTGCTATGAGGCAGCAGTGCCAACCACTAAGCCACGGTGCCGCCCATAATACTGCAAAAAGGTTGATTAATTAATCTCCTATGCTACATTGAGAGAGATTGGAAAGTAGAGACAAGATGTCTTTTTTATTCATTCATGGGAAGACCAACATTCATGGTCCATCACAACTTTACCTAAGGAGGTGGTGGTGTCACCTTCTTGCACCACGACAATCCACATGGTAAATGTATACACTCAGTGCTGTTTGGGAGGAAGTTCCAGGATTTTGATCCAATGCCAGTGGAGAATTGCCTATATATTTCCAAGTCAGGATGCCATGTGACTTGGGGAGATACCTATGGCTGTTCCCATGCACCTATTTTCCTTGGTCTTTGTGTTGGGGCGTGCTGTCAAAGGAAACAGAGTTGCTGCAGTGCATCTTGTAGATGATACACAATGCTGCCAAGGTGAGGAGGGATGGAATTGATGAGGAGTTTCCAGTTGCTTTGTTCTGGATAGTGATGAGTTTCCCGATTGTTGGAGCTGCACTCATCCAGGCGAGTGGCGAGTATTCCATCAGACACAGTTGGAGAGTAATACAGCACAGAAACAGATCCTTTGGTCCAACTCATCCATACCAACCAAGTTTCCCACTTGCTGCAGTTGGCCTATATTCCTCCCAACCTTTCCTATTCATGTACCTGTTCAAATGTCTTTTACATGTTGTAACTGTACCTGCATCCAGACCTGTACTTTGTAGCTGGTTAATGACAAGATTTTGTATCCTGCTAAGAGGATGATGGTGGTCTTAAAATATAAACTAGTTGATGCACTGGTTTTATGGAACTAAGAAACATTTATCCATGAGAATGCACAAATTGTTAGATTTCATCATACTGCCATTAAGATGCTGGTTAACATAAATTAGCAGCTAAATTGGGGAAACAATTTTGAGAACACGAATCAGTGTTGGAGTTACCAAGCTTCTTATGTGAAGGAATGATTTATTGCAAAAGAATGTAGAGTTACATTTTTTGAATAAGGGAAACCACCTCTATCAAACACACACAGAGACCCATAGACAAAAGAACTGGTTATTTCACAGAGATGTTTTAAAATCACATATTCACTTGAATGCCTTTAATGGTAACTAGAAATTAAGTGCAATCGTATTTGTTCCATTATTGTAAGTCAGATGCTAATTAACACCAGATATAACCCAAAATTCCACAGGTGTAGCAAAGAGGAAGCTCTCCTTTGGTGATTCTATTGTTGCTCTGGATTGTTTATTATTTGCTGAATTCAGCTCCTGACCAAATGAATAGAGATAATCTGCTTTGTTTTGATGCAGCAGGGGATAGTTCCAACAGTGTCTCTCTGTGTCCTATCTCTGTGTGTGCAGACTGTCTTGCCTCCAGCTGCTCTGAAGCACCAGAATACCCTCCAAACATAACTACCCACCTTTCATCACTGTGCTGATGAGCTTTACATTGACATCCAAAATGCCAATTGAATGGAAAAATCAGAACAGCAACCTATGACCAAGGGTGGGAGTTAGACAGAGATTATTTTCAGTGTCACCTTGGTGGATTCCTTGAAGTTTGAAGGTGGATCACATGATAAACTCTGGCTTGAGGGACGACTGCTGGTCAGGACATTTGGTGAACTTCACAGTTCTTTAAATAATGCCATATTAGTGAACATAGGACTGAATTTAGTGATCTCAAGATCTGGACTTCTAATCCAGAGTCTGGAACACACTGCCAGGGCAGTGGTGGAGGCAGACACAAGAGGACAGTTTAGGGACTTTTAGATAAGAACATGAATCTGCAAGAAATGGAGGGTTATGGACCAAGGGCAGTCAGAAGGGATTAGTTTAATTTGGCATCATGTTCATGGGCCAAAGGGCCTGTTCCTGTTCTATGCTCTAGAATAAGAGTTTATCATCATTTTACTATTTGTGGGGAATTTCCCCAAGGTCTAGTCTGATTGGTGGCAATGCTGATGGTATAACTGAGATCAGGAATCTGACTTTGAAACCTTCCAGCCACGTTAGAACTATCAACTATTTGCCACGTACAAATGCCTGCCATCTTTCCGACATTTCAAAAGCATTATTTCACCCTGGGAGCTTGAGGTTTGATATAAATACAAATTATTTCTTATTTGTTTTTTCCCTTCACATGAACAACCTGAATTTCCTGGATTGCCCACCTGACATACGCTGCAGCAATGAAGGGAACCATTATCCAGTTACACTGATGCTCAAGTTTTAATTTTAATTCATACATTTTGGGCCCACCCTGAAGCCCATTCCCTCCTCAAATGTATTCCCTTGATTTCTGCAGGAAGTCATTCTAGTTTCACTGGCAGATTTCCCCACCACGTAAATGAACATCTAACATGGTTGAGTTCATGCTGACCGCAGTCAGGCTGATCAAAGGTGATGTCATAGCCAAGTTTAACATTGTCCTGAATTTTCAGTTAATTATTCATCCTGATCTGACTGTTGATTAGATGCGAGCCAGACACTTGGTTCAAATTCAGTCTCCAATGTGGCACAACAATTGAAATCAGAGCATGACAGCAAGGAGCTATACGTTTTGCTCTTCACATTTTACATCCACACCCAGTAGGGGGTCACCAAGTAGCGATTAGAAAGATCCTGTTTTTGTCAGCAATGACTCTGGTCCTCTTTACACGTGATATGTTTGTTTCTTAATCAACCCAAAATCTACAGTCAACTGTTTCTGTCAAATTTGGAATGAGCTTTGCAAAAGAAAAAGTCCAACCAATTTGCTCGATTCACTTCAGAGCTACAATGAACAAGCAGAATACAACATGGATTTAAGGGCTGGAAGAGAAACAACTGCCTTTTTTGAAAGAAAGTGCTGGCTGGTCAAGTTGTGCATCCCTAGAATTTTCTGGGTTTTTAAACATTTCTTTATTTTTCTTGTCGGCTGACTATGGCCTGAAGTGGCCGGAAGGTATTCAGAGTCTGATTCCTGATCTCAGTTGTACTATCAGCAGTGCCACCAAACCAGACTAGACCATGAGGAAATCAGAAGGGTAATGAATAAAGGGTAAATGAACACAGGGTAATTACCTTCCTACATTGCGTAACGTAATAATAGCAAACAGCAATAGAATAATTCACGTTGAGGACTGGAAACTAAATCATCCATTAATTTTGCCAGACGTTGGCACTTGCCCTACAACACCAGAGGTGGTGATGAATTTTTTTTTTAAATTTCACAAATAAACTGGACTTATGTTAATATAAATAAAGTGCTGGTAAAACTCAGCAGTTCTGACATCGTCTGTGAAGACAGAAATGGAGCTAATGTTTTGAGTTTTCTTCAGAAGTGAACATACATAGGCAATGTCTGGATCAGTGGTGCTGGAAGAGCACAGCAATTCAGGCAGCATCCGAGGACAGGCAAAATCGATGTTTCGGGCAAAAGCCCTTCATCAGGAATAAAGGCAGAGAGCCTGAAGCGTGGAGAGATAAGCTAGAGGAGGGTGGGGGTGGGGAGAGAGTGGCATAGAGTACAATAGGTCAGTGGGGAAGGAGATGAAGGTGATAGGTCAGGGAGGAGAGGGTGGAGTGGATAGGTGGAAAAGGAGCTGGGCAGGTCGGACAAGTCCGGACAGGTCAGGGATCGAGTTGCTGGAGGTTAGAAACTAGGATGAGGTGGGGGAAGGGGAAATGAGGAAACTGTTAAAATCCACATTGATGCCCTGGGGTTGAAGTGTTCCGAGGCGGAAGATGAGGCGTTCTTCCTCCAGGCATCTGGTGGTGAGGGAGCGGCGGTGAAGGAGGCCCAGGACCTCCATATCCTCGGCAGAGTGGGAGGGGGAGTTGAAATGTTGAGCCACGGGGCGATTTGGTGGATTGGTGCGGGTGTCCCACCCACCCATTGTACTCTATGCTACTCTCTCCCCACCCCCACCCTCCTCTAGCTTATCTCTCCACGCTTCAGGCTCTCTGCCTTTATTCCTGATGAAGGGCTTTTGCCCGAAATGTCGATTTTGCCTGTCCTCGGATGCTGCCTGAATTGCTGTGCTCTTCCAGCACCACTGATCCAGAATCTGGTTTCCAGCATCTGCAGTCATTGTTTTTACCTCATACATAGGCAATGGCCTAGTGATATTATCGCTAGACTGTTAATCTAGAGACTCAGGGAATGTTCCAGGAACCAGGGTACAAATCCGTCACAGCGGATGGTGGAATTTGAATTCAATTTAAAAAGAAAATCTGGAATTAGGAGTCTAATGATGACCACGAATCCATTGCTGATTGTCAGGAAAAAAATCCATCTGGTTCGCTAATGTCCTTTAGGGAAGGAAACTGCCATCCTTCCCTGGTCTGGCCTAAATGTGACTCTAGATCCTTAGCAATGTGGTTGACTCACAACTGCCCTCTGGGCAATTAGGGATGGGCAATAAACGTTGGCCTGGCTAGCAACACACTCATCCTGTGAATGAGTTTTTAAAAAAAACTAACTGTTTTTGTCTCTCCATAGACACTACCGCACCTGCTCAGTTTCTGCAGCATGACCAACTTTTCTTTCAGGTTTCCAGCATTCACACTATTTTGCTTTTATTTTAGTGATTTTAAGCTTGAATTCCACCAAGAGCTCAAAAGGAATGATTCTATTTATCTGAAGTCTGCTTTTCCTCATGGCTGTACTCTCGCACAGTGTCAGAAAGCTGTAGGTTGAACAGCAGCTGGGGATGAGAATGTGTAATCCAAGCTGACACTTTGGTGCAGTACAAAGGACTGCATAGTTAGCAAAGCTCAGAGTCATACAGCATGGAATCAGACCTTTTGTTCCAACCAGTCCATGCCAAACATAATCCCAAACTAAACTAGTCCCACCTGCCTGCTCCTGGCCCATATCCTTCCAAACCTTTCCTATTCATGTACTTACCCAAGCGTCTTTTAAATTTTGTAACATCCACCACTTCCTCAGGAAATTCATTCCACCCTCTGCGAAAAAATATTTGCCCCTCATATTTTTTCAAATCGCTCTAGTCTCACCTTAAAAATATGCCCTCAGTCTTGAAATTCCCCATCTTAGGGGGAAGACAACTACCATTAACTCTATCTATACACCTCACTATTTTATAAACCTATATCAGGTCACCTCTCAACCTCCTATGCTCCAATGAAAAAAGTCCCAGCCTTTTTTAATAACTCAAATCTTCTGTACTGTGCAACATCCTGGTAAATCTCTTCTGAATCCTCTCCAATTTGATAATATCATTCCTATAATGGGGTGACCAGAATGGTACACAGTGTTCCGGAAGAGGCCTCAGCAATGTTCTGTACAAGCTCAACATGACTCCTCAACTCCTATACTCAAAGGACTGAGCAATGAAGGCAAGTGGGCTGTACACCTTTTTACCCATCCTGTCTGTACGTGACACAAACTTCAAAGAATTATCTATCTGCACATCTCTGAGATGAGACATCAAACCAAGGTTATATCATCCCTTCTGAGGTGCCCGTAAAAGATCCAGAGGCAGACATTTTGAAAAGCAGCAGGGAGTTCCAAATGGTAGTCATTAACCAGTGCCACTAAAACTTGACTCATTTATAGATAGCCTAATCAACACATTATGCCACACCTCTGAAGCAAGTAGCACTAGATCCCGGGGTCTCCTGGCTCAAAAGGTAGGGATACTACCACTGCACAAAAGCTCCCTTACACTTTTTGCTAGTCGGATATATAAAAAAAAGGGATAGAATAAAGGTCGGGTGGGGGGAATTAAGTTCAAATCAGCCACTGAATGGCCCAGCATTCTCCAAAGGGCAGAATAGCTTACTGCTGTTTTTCGTCATTATCTGGGGAGCCAGCGAGTTAGCCTCCACATTTCCTCCATTATAACAGTGATATATCTCACAATTATCTTCAAGTCATGAAAAGCACCAAATATATGCATGCTGTCTCCCTTACTGAACTCAGCACTAATTATCTCAGACACCTCATCACAAGGACTTTAATTCCAATTGGCAGTTAATTACATTAAACCTATAACAAGTGTCTGTGGAAATGAGTCAATCGCAGGTTTCCAGATGGGTTATGAAAGCACCATGAATACACAATTTGATCCCATGGGATACAAACAGAAACACAGAAGTAATTAAAGTAACAGGACCACCATATATAGGACTTGTTAAATAAGTGAGCTTTTCGGGGTGGGAGAAGGTATCCTGGTACAATTCATTCAGAAAAATAAATGCTCTTATCACCGTAAAAACAAAAACATATGATATGCACAAAGGGGAGAAAAGGAAACCTCAAAAGGTTAATGAAAGCCACATGTTCCCACCACAGAACTTGCTAAAACCACTTCCTGAACATTAAACACCAAATTTGGCCCTTTGGAAATTAACTCAAAATAGTCCTTACAGCAACGGTATTTTTATTTTGAAAACAAAGCAAAACAAATCTGAAACACATTTGTGTAGACACAAATGGACAGACACTTGAACCTGCAAAAATAGTGCATGATTTTAACTGGTATCATCAACAACAACTTGTATTTATGTAACATCTTTAATGTAGCGAATAATCTCAAGGTATTTTACAGTACCAAATTTGGACAAAAATCAACACTGTTTTAAAAGATGGGGCATTAAAACGTGACACAGGACGGTTTTAAGAAGTACTCAAAAGGAGGGGGGGGTAGAGAAACAGTATTCCAGACACTGCAGACCAGACAGCTGAAGACACAGCCATTATTAGTGGAGAGATGAAAATCAGGGAGACCGTGAGTTAGAATTGCAAGAATGCAGATTCTCAAAGAGTTGCAGGACTGGATGAGCTGAAAGAGATATGGTGGGGCAAGGTAAGGTAAAATTAATAAAGGCTGGCCTCAAGTTTTCACTCTGAATTAGGAAAAAGAACATTGGAATCACAGTTTAAGGGTTGCAAAGATATAGGAGTGGGAGACAGGCAGGCAATTTGAAGGTGATAGAGGTAAATAGTTTTTGTCATGGTAGAGATATGAGACTGGACGTTCTATGCAGGCTCAAACAGAACATTCAGATTGTAAATAATCTGACTCAGACTGAAACTGTGGCTTAAAAGTAGCAAAGATTCCTTATTTCAGTCAAAATCTCAGTTAAATAAAAGGGCTGAGATTTGAGAAACAATTACACTGATATTCACAGCCAACTCCTGTTGGGATGTTACTATGACCTAAGATACTGTGCTAGGAGCACTAAATCTTAAAAATGACACACAGAAAAAAGCTCTCAAAAATCCAAGCTAACTTAGAATCAGGTTTGTTTCTAACAATATCACTCAAAGTCTGGAATTATACAGAGTAGAAGACATGAGGTTAGGATGATTTAAGAGTTTTCACATAATTATGCACTAAAGCACCATGTGGTGTATCGTGCCTGTGTTGACGCTTTGCTAGAGCTTTGTAGTTAATCCCAATTGCGTACTCTTTCTCCTTTGTGTAAAATACACAATAAAACATTGATGGAACACACCGAGAATCCTGTGATACTGCTGAAGTGCTTGTATAAGACAGATACATTTTGAAGTTCTGGATTTTCTTTTCTGCAAAGTGGCAGCAGGGCTCATCAGTAGATTTCTCTTTGTGCTGAACTAACTGATGTCTTCAGGCTCAATCACTTAAGCAATCCAAATTATGTGCCTTATCAACAGCTATTGCCCCAAGAGCACTGATATTATCCTCAAGCACACATTGAAACATTCTATCTAAGCAGTAACCACCTGAAGGTTAACCCATTGTACTGGCATAACTAATTCCTACAGTTCTGTGATCTGAAGATCACAGCAGAAAATCTAACTAAAATCCTCAAAAATCTGGTGACTCAATAAAGGCTCTGAAAATGATTTGGATGTGAACAGAAGAAGTATGGTTAGGAAGTTTGCAGGTCACACCAAAATTGGAGGTGTAGTGGACAGCGAAGAAGATTACCTCAGAGTACAACAGGGTCTTGATCAGATCAGCCAATGAGGCCAAGGAGTGGTGGAGGGAGTTTAATTTAGACAAATGTGAGGTGTTGTGTTTTGGAAAGGCAAATCAGGGCAGGACTTATACACTTAATAGTAAGTCCAGGTGTGTTCCAAGACCATTTGGCCCATCAAGTCTGATCCACCATTCAATCATAACTGATAAGTTTTTAAAACCCATTTTCCTGCTTTGTCCCCATAACCTTTGATCCCCTTGGCAATCAAAAACTTATCTGTCTCAGACTTAAATATACTCAATGAGTTGGCCTCCACAGCCCTTTGTAGCAATGAATTCCACAGCTTCACCACACTCTGGCTAAAGAATTTACTCCTTACCTCCATTCTAAAGGATCTTCTGTTTACTCTAAGGCTGTGCCCTTCAGTCCTCAATTCTCACACCAATGAAAACACCTTCCCAACATTCACTGTTCAGGCCGTTCAGTATGCTGTAAGTTTCAATCAGATCCCCCCTTCATCTTTCTAAACTCAGAGTTTAGTCCCAGAATCTACAAACATTCCTCATATGTTAAAGTTTTCATTCCTTGGATCATTCTCGTGAACCTCCTCTGAACCCACTCCAGGGCCAATATATCCTTCCTGAGGTATGGAGCCCAAAATTGCTCAAAATACTCCAAATGCGATCTGATCAGAGCCTTATAAAGCCTCAGAAGTACATCCCTGTTCTCCTAACTCTCTAAATCTTTCTGCAGCTCCTTTACCTCCTCAATACTACCTGCCCCTCCACCTATCTTTGTATCATCTGCAAACTTAGCCAGAATGCTGAGTTCCTTCATCTAGATCATTAATGTATGAAGTAAATAGTTGTGGTTCCAACACGGACTCTTGTGGAACACCACTTGTCACCAGCTTCCATCCTGAGAAGGACCCTTTTATCCTCACTCTCTGCCAAACAGCCAATCTTCTATCCATGTTAGTATCTTGCCTCAGACTCCGTAGGCCCTTATCTTACTCAGCAGCCTCCTGCATAGCATCTTTTTGAAGTCAAGATTGATAGCATCCATTGGGTCTCCTTCGTCAAACCTATTCATTATCTCTTTAATAAATTCTAACAGGTTTGTCAGGCATGACCTCCCATTGATGAAACCAAGTACCTAATTACAAAACTTAGTTACAACAATAGAAACATTTTATAATGTTAGGAAAGTCAGCACTACAGTCTTCTTAGTATAAAAGTACAAAAAAAGAAAAATGTTTAAAAAGTCAAACAATACAATATTTTCTTAATCCATGGGTCCAAGGTCTCATACTATCATGCCAGGTTTTGGCCTCGGGCTTGTTTCCCTGGAGCATTGGAGGCTAAAGGGTGACCTTATAGAGATTTATAAAATCATGATAGGCATGAATACTATAAACAGACAGGATCTTTTCTCTGGGATTGCATGAGTCCAAAACTAGAGGGCATAGGCTTAGGGTGAGAGGGGAAAGATTTAAAAGGGACACATGCAGAAGGTGGTTTGTGTAGGTAATGATCTGCCAGAGGAAATGGTGGGGGCTGGTACAATTACAATATTTAAAAGGCACCTGGATGGGAATATGAATAGGAAGGGTTTAGAGGGATATGGGCCAAATGCTGGCAAATGGGACAAGATTTATTCAGTATGGCTGGTAGGCATGGATGAGTTGGACCAAAGGGTATGTTTCCATGCTGTATAGCTCTGTGACTCTAACCCAGATCTGTGGCTGGGGCAGCAATGGGCTCACTAATGAAGCAATAACAAAAAACAAAAGAGGCTTGCATTCATATTGTGCTTTTCACAACTTCAGGATATCCCAAAATAATTTACAATGCCCTTCACTATTGTTAATACTGTGAAGAGAACCATGCAGAGAATTTGTGAACAGTAAGGTTTCATAAATAGCAATGAAATAAATATAGCATCTCTGCACTGATTTGCCAGCCTTGATATATCTGCTCTACTTAGTGGGAGTCTGACACAGAGTTTCTAATTCAGAAATAAAGAATTTTCTAATTCAGATATAAAGAAGTTTCTAATTCAGAACTAAAGGGATGTTCTGTCGATCATTATCTCTACTAGATAGTGGATAGATTAGATTAGATTAGATTCCCTACAGTGTGGAAACAGGCCCTTTGGCCCAAACAGTCTACACCGACCCTCCAAAGAGTAACCCACCCAGACCCATTTCCCTCTGACTAATTCACCTAACACTATGGGCAATTTAGCACGGCCAATTCACCTGACCTGCACATCTTTGGAATGTGGGAGGAAACCCACACAGACATGGGGAGAATGTACAAACTCCACACAGACAATCACCTGAGGCTGGAATCGAACCTGGGACCCTGGTGCTGTGAGGCAGCAGTGCTAACCACTGAGCCACCGTGCTGCCCTAAATGTGGAAATATTATGGAGACCCTTACCCCATTTTTTTAGAACAATATTGATAACATATATTGTTGGTTGACATCTTTCCATGTCATACGTGAATAGATTACATCATAGTCATCCACTCTATGTTAAGCATTACCTGTTGTGACTCAGGGCCACACTTTGGCATGGCAGTCTCTACTGAAGGAGACAGTGGGCTGAAAGGTGCCTCATTTGCTGGTCTCTGTTTTCTCTCGGTTCTCTCCCTGGCTCACGTTTTCCAACACCCTTCCAGATAGTCAGCCTCTGGAGATCATGCCCATCAGTGACTAACTTCCAGTTGTCATCATCAATTCATATCTCAATTGCAGGTGTCTTTGAATTGGAGTGATAGATCATGACTCAGTGGCCAGTTCACTGTACAGACGGCCTATGAGAAAGCAGCCGTCACCCACTTAATTAATATGGCTGAACCAGCACAGATGCCATTAGGTTAGTCATGAGTTCATGCTCACTGAATTAGCTCATTCCATAATCCCTCAGTTGATGATTTTTGTCCTGCCAAAAGACACTGAGAATACATCTTAGATAAAAGGAAAAGTGGAAACTGTTCAGCCCCTTGGTCTTAACTAACATATTGCCTCCAGGTCTTACCACATTCAAGGAGGATATTGAAGATACAGGCTTCATAGACCTGTAGTTCTCAGTCACTGATTGTTGGTGACTGTGATATGTAAGAACATCAATAACCTTCAGCACATTGTCAATGCTGATACACAGAGGTATGGCAACATCCTGCACCATGACGTTTGTTTTCTTGATAATGATGGTCAAACCAAACTCAATACAGGAGGGAGAGAGTCTTCCCATTAACCACTGGAGTAGTTTCTCAGTGTGGAACACTGGTGCAGCATCATCAGCAAAGGATGACTATTGGCTCACCTCTGTCTTGGATCTTAGGCAAGAAAGACTCAATAACTTTCTATCATTCCGGCATTAAGTTGACACACTGTGTAGATGATCTGTAGGTGGACAACAGCAGTAGAGTGTTCAGATATGTCAGAGTGTTCAGAGTCAGAGCACAACCCTGTTTGACCCCACTGCAGATCTCAAAAGATTCTGTTTGCTGACCTAACCCACCATGATGTCATGGGAAAATGTGATCACTATGAGCAGCTTTGGTGGGCAACCCTTTTCCTCCGTTAAATAGATCACTGCTGTTCACATGTTGAGATTGAATAAGGCAAAATATAGAGATTGGAGGCAGTCCTCTACACAGCTTAGGCAGGTGACCAAGAAAGGATGTGCAAAGAGGAAAGCCTGTCACCACAGTTGGAAGGATAAGTTGCAAAATGTGTTTCTGAGAATTGCCAGGATGGTCTCAGCTTCATGTGTTTGGAAGAAACAGTCATCTCCAATCTGGCAACTCTGGGATCAGCTGATGTATTGCCGTATGCAGGTAGTGAGACAATGGGACACAGCATTTCTTTTGGAGCTACTGGACTGAAAAATGTTGCTGATTGCATATCTTTGAGATTGGAAACCCAGGAGTTGATGGAATTATGGCATATTTAAATCACTGGTCTGCCTTTGGGCTCCACTCTAGACCTGTCAAGGTTTTACTCTCTCAGCTTTCAACTCTCTTGAGTGATCCACATGCCAGCAAAGTCTGTAGCTGGGACTTTCGCTCATGATTGTTGGAATGAACCCACTTGCCTTTGGGCCCTCATCCTGCACATCTGGGGGCTAAAGGTTCTCCGAGTTCCTGGAAAGCTTCAGCCTGGGACCACTAGGGACCCAGTTTCATGTAATCACTGAAAGGCCTACAGCTGAGGACATGGTCATGGCAAGGCTGTATATTCTTCGAGGAGAAAGTGAGGACTGCAGATGCTGGAGATCAGAGCTGAAAATGTGTTGCTGGAAAAGTGCAGCAGGTCAGGCAGCATCCAAGGAGCAGGAGAATCGACATTTCGGGCACGAGCCCTTCTTCAGGCTCCACTCTAGACCTGTCAAGGTTTTACTCTCTCAGCTTTCCTGAAGAAGGGCTCATGTCCGAAAAGTCGATTCTCCTGCTCCTTGGATGCTGCCTGACCTGCTGCGCTTTTCCAGCAATACATTTTCAAGGCTGTATATTGTCAGAGAGAGAATTCCACACCTTGGCCATTTTTCATGACTGCTGCTAGCCAATTGTGGAGGCAGGAAATAAGAAACAAGCAACCACACAAAGCAGAATATTACTGACTCTATTCACCCACATGCTAAATTTGTCGCAATCAACCTATTAGGCACACATGTATTCTTAGTCTCTCAAGACATCTTATACGGTTTTAGTGATATATTTGTCTCCCTCTTCACAAGTACTCTCACAAACAAGTTAAACATAAGAATGTGCATTTAAAAATGTAAAAAATATCTGATGATCATTTCCAAATCAAATGGAATTCCAGAAGAAAAGAAGTTTGTGGTGGAGGCTGGTACAATTGCAACATTTAAGAGGCATTTGGATGGGTATATGAATAGGAAGGGTTTGGAGGGATATGGGCCAGGTGCTGGCAGGTGGGACTAGATTGAGTTAGGATATCTGGTCAGCATGGATGGGTTGGACCGAAGGGTCTGTTTCCATGCTGTACATCTCTAAGACTCTATGACTCCAAGAAAAGAAATTAAGGTTGTTTTAAAATATATTTAATCCAAAATTGAAATCAAGAAAATCATGTATATGTATTCATATAAAACTGAAGTTTCTGAAATGAAAGTTTTCACTAAAGTTCAGATGTTTGACTTCTGCAGGAGTAATATTTGAGGGGTTGAAACCCATCCTGTCCCATTGTCTCACTACCTGCAGAGAGCAATGCATCAGCTGATCCCAGAGTTGCCAGATTGGAGACTGTTTCTTCCAAACACATGAAGCTGAGACCATCCTGGCAATTCTCAGCAACACATTTCGCAACTTAACTTTCCAACTGTGGCGAGAGGCTTTCCTCTTTGCATGTCCTTTCTTGGTCACCTGTCTAATACCCTTCTCCCTTCCTTTGAAATCTCTAGCTATTGCACAATTATTTCTCTACTCAGCAATCTTAACTTGAATTGAGCTGTGGTACCTGCCGTTCCTTTAAAATGACATTGTGTCATTTTAGAGGGTGGCATTTGGTTGGAAGGAAAACATAATGAACACTAAGGGGATAACATTGACTTGCACAGGCATGAGGAACTAAACAGATTCTTCCGAATCAGAAATGTCACATCAAGATAGGTTTGACGTTAGCAAGAATGAATGAAAGGTGAACAAGCTTGGATTTTTTTGGCCACAAGTTAGGGATCAATGTATACGCAAAATAAGTCATCATTCGAAATATATTTTATAGCGACTACAAAAAAATCCAGCTGATCGTTTAATTTTTATATTGCCATAACCAACATCTTAGAAATCAGATCCCTGTCACTTCGCAATCTGAAAAGCAAAATGAAATTCAAAGTGTATTACTTTGCTTAAGAACAGAACTTGTTGTTTGCACAATTATAAAGGGGAGCATTCAAGGAATCCTTTTAATTATTTATGCCTGAGTTAGGCCACTGTTCTGAGGCAAAAGGCTCTCCTTCATTCTTTTCCTTTTATTTTCTCCCATGTTCTTCTCTCCCCCTTTTCTTCAATGTTCTTTCCCAAGCTAACACCAGAATCTGAGGATATCCATGGAGAGATATAGTGTGAACCCACAGCCTTCCAGTACAATGTGTTGCGAATCAACTTAGTATAGACAGCATCCCCAGGCCAGCATTACTTAATAATGGTTAGAATTATCACATTTGAACAAAGATAGAAATGGACTGTTAGAGTAAGATTATACACTCATGCATTGCATTTAGATTAACAAAATAGGGTTTTATCATAATCATGTTCTGACCTAGAACCATTCAATTCAACGGAAATGCTATCAGCTTTTTTTCTCAGGTCACCGACATTCTTCCCAGTTATGGGTCAATCTACAGCAAATGTAATCCTCCCCGACCCATCCTCAATTTATTCTTGGAACCATAAATGACCCGTCAAGGGTTAATGAAATAACCTATCTGAATGCTCCAATCTCAAAATAAATAATGTCTGAACAGAGTGAATCTTACAGCCCTATTCCACCTCCATTAACAATGTCTATTCCTTTTCATTGATTTGTTTCTGCTGTTGAAAAGGAGTGACAGACGGTCTCCACCACTTTGTCTCTCTCTTCATGTGTACCCTCAGGTTAACCTCATCCATCACTGCACAGTAATGAGACGGAGAGGGGAAAGAATAAGTGTTTATGTTTTAAGAAAGAGAATGTGAAAGAGAGAGTGAATATTGGTGTTAGCAAGAGAGTGTGTTAAAGTGCTGAAGTACAGTAGTCCCTCTGTATCCGCAGGGAGATGTATTCCAAAACCTACCGTGGAAGCCCAAAACCGTGGACTGGAGCAAACCCATTCACTTAAATGGGAAATTTATCTTCCTGGCAATCCCCTGCTCCCTGGTTCTGGATGGTTCCCTATAAAATGTTCAGGGCACAGTAAACTGTGGGTAACTGAAACCGTGGAAAATGATTCCACAGATACAGGGGTCGCCCTGTATTATAAATAAGTGTTCAAGAGTATTGGAGTATGTAAGAGTTTGTGTTATAGAAACAGTTTATGTACAAAAGCATCTGTGTTAAAAGGAGAGTATATTCAGAGGGAGGTAGGGGGAGCTAGGGGGGAGGGACAGAGAGAGAGAATGTGGCGACACAGCATGTGTGTGTAATGTTAAAAAGATAAACACATGGAAAATGACAGGGAAAATAAAGAGCTAGGAGACTGAATAAATGCCTTTCCAAGACAAGGCTTCATCTTTATTATATTCAATTTCAGCCAGCTTTCCATAAAGACAAATTGAAGAGAGTTGATTCTGAGCCACTTACAACTTCTGCCAGCTCATTCTCTAATCAGTTCACACAATTGAAGATTCTGCTTTGTGTGAGAGGAGGAAAGAAAAACTGACTATGCCCAATCAGGTTCAATGAGAAATAAATCTGGCACCTCCCACCTATATTCAATCCATTTCTTCGAGTAAATGAGACCTCAAAGATAGTCAAAAGTGAAATAATCATAGGCTGCCTGTCTTTTTCAATCGTGCCTTTGGCATTTTGACTAAGACAGATTGCTTTGCTTTCACTATCCAATCATTCTGAAATGAAGAAATTTCTGTTCATTACAAATGTGCAAATTAAAAATCATTACAATATAATCATTTCATACTGGAGTACCCAAAGGAAAACTGGAACAAAACATTAGTTCTTAGCCTCGTGAACTCTTCCATATAATCAAACTGTTACTATTAGTGTTCCCTAAATACCAGTGACTGCCTCAACCATTCACTCACTGAAAGAGTGTTAAACCTGGTGGGGTGAGATCAATCTGTTCACTAACGGGATAGCAAACACGAGGACATTTGAAGAATTCCAGGGAGACAGGGTGGAGAAGCAGAGAATGGGTGAAAAGAAGTGCTGACCTGAAAGGGAAAATTGGAAAGAAATTTCAAGTAAGAACAAATTCAAAGTGATGGAGGGATTCCAAAAGTTAATGAATGCTAAGAAGACATTTCAAAATGCAGACCTAGGATTGTACGGTGATGAAAAGAGGCAAGCTTGAGGAAACAATTTGCTCTGTCTCCAACCAGACTACTTTCTTTCAGCGCTGCTTCTCAGTTCGCAGGAACACTGCTAACTCCCTTTTGGCAACCGGTAACAATGTTTTCCGGCATGTTTTATATAATTCCCGACATGATTCTTGTCTGGCTGATCCATTGGAGTTGTGGCTTGTGCTTAGCTCCAAAGAAAATAGAATTTGACAGTTCATGGAGTCATACAACATAGAAATGGACCCTTCGGTCCAACTCATCCGTGCCAAATCTGACCTAGCTCCATTTGCCAGCATTTGGCCCATATTCCCCTAAACCCCTCCTATTCACGTACCCATCCAGATGCCTTTCAAATGTTATAACTGCACCAGCCTCCATTCACTTCCTCTGACAGCTCGTTCCATACACCCATCACACAACCACCTGATGAAGCAGCGCTCTGAAAGCTAGTGCTTCCAAATAAACCTGTTGAACTATAACCTGGTGTTGTGTAATTTTAACTTTGTACACACCAGTCCAACACTGGCACCTCCAAATCACAGATCGTTCACGTTATAGAAGTGGTGCAGATGGATTTATTCCTGATCAGGCAGAATGTTCTGTCAATATTTTTCAAATTCACTAATTTCACAATTACAATTACTCGACAATTAGTAGCAAAGCCTTCTATAAGAATCTTCATTAGTAAATGTGCCTTTGTGGATTATCCCTGATATGACCAGATAAAAGTGGTTAAATATTTACTCTTACAGCTCTTGATCTCTTTGCTTCTCACTTATTCTTCACTAATGATGCATTAGTTTCCAATTTCCTGGAGCGAGATGTTGTGGAACCAATGAATGGTAAAGTTATTTTAGATCTAGCCGTAGGAAATTCAACAGGGTTATGCAGTAATCTCAAAGTAAAATGATCAGCTGGGAACTAGTAATCACAATACAACTGAATTCCACATTAAATTTTAAATAACCATACTACAAATACAAACCAGAAACTTAAACTTCAAAAGATCAATGGCATAGAAATGAGGGGAGAACTGGGTAAAGCCTCGGTTGAGAGGTTCTCCAGTGTTGATGAGATGTTGAGTAAATTGGGTCAATGGTCTTTGGAAATTAGAAAAATGAGAGATGATTTCACTGAAACATAGAAGATTTTGAGGGGCTTGCCAGAGTGGATTCTAGGGCCTGAATTTTCGCGGAATGCGGAGAATCTCTGGCTTAGCCAAAATACCAGAAATCCTGTTGTTAGAGCTAGCATCCACCATTTTTGTCAGGATGGAGAATGGGGACTAGTTAGAAGCAGTAAGGCATTTCTGCTTCTGTACTCAAATCCTCTTACTCTTAATGTCAAATGCGTGTAAAGAATTGATAAACCAAAAGGATTAATCATTAAAAGATTAAAATCTCCTGGGCTTTAATACTTAAAAAAAGGAAGCAATTTATTATTTTTTAAAGTGCCATTTGTCTGATGTTCATAAGCTTGAACGCTACCTATACAGGATTTGCGCGACATGTCTGATTTCACAACCTGACATTATCTCAGCATAATGTCTATAAATTCGCAGTACCGGATGGTTAAGATCTTAATGAATACAACTGTTGGTTTTATAGGAGAACAAATGGTTGAAGGAATTTAAATATAATTAATGAATTTTCAGCAATGATTGGGTCTTAGTTTAAACTGTAAAATCATCAATAACCATTTGAGAATGATTTTTTAAAAATCTCAGAATAGATTCTGAGCTCTGTCCATGGTAGATACTGGGAGAGTTAGCATTAAGGGCTTGTGGATCATGAGATGGTATGAGTTGGCACTAAGTTGGCAAAAAGGCTAAGAAGGGTGAGTGTAAGGACATATGTTGGTATGGAGGATAGAAGAGGCCATGGAGGTAAGTGCCAGGGCACAGGCTGTCACGAACTGTGTGGAAAACCATGGTTGGGTATGGGCATAGGGTGGCATGGATGGAGTATTGGTAGTGTGAGGGCTAAAGGACTGTTATTTGGGTTTATTTTGTTCCAAGCACCACAGCACCAAAACTGGCCTTTCAAACAGTTCACCTGCATAGCCAGCAGGCTGCCCTCACAATGTTTGGAGGCCTGGTCCCAGTTTATACCTACCTCCAGAACAGAAATGTGAACATCCAAAGCACTTTCCTCCAAGTCCGGTTTGTAGAGTCGGGAATATTCTCAACTCTGGAGTGAAAATTCAGACCGGAGGGGCTGGGGAAACTAGAACCTGGGGACACAATGTCAGCATCATTCACAGCTGAGATGTGGAGATATATCTTCACTCAGAGGATTTAAGTGTATCTGTGAAATTCTCTACCCCAGAGTGTTATGGATATTCCATCATTAATTATATTTAAACATGGCTATTCAGGGAATTAAGAGATATCTGGAACACAGTTGAAGCCCAAGAACAGTCATGATTTTATTAACTGGTGGGACATGCTCAACTGGTCACGTCATCCATTCCAGAGGTCTTTTGCTTTTGAAGAGCTCAGGGACATTACCTGATGACAACTGTGCAGTATATCTTTGTCACATGATTTTGTCTCTGCGGTTTAGGTTATTCCTGTAGGTAGCCCTTGGTTTTTGTACTCTCACGAGCATTTCTTTTGGCTTTATACCTCAGTAATTTTCATAGTCACTCAAGAGTTACAAAGAGGTCTGGGATTTTAGGTCCTCTTCACAGTAACAGTCGGGAGCCACGTAACAATCAGGAGTTGTGGTGGATTTGAGTTCCATTCTCGTCACCTTTCTACCTCCCCTGGGATTCTGTCAGGAAGGTGGTGATTGGACAGCCTGCCTGACCTAAAGCCAATGGAGACCTCATTCTTCATTCTTTCCTGGAGCATGCTCATGGAAAGCAAACGCACTAATTGCCCTTGAACTCAATTGCTTTTAAGGCCATTTCAGAGAGCAATTGAGTATGGACGGCAGATTTCCTTCCTTAAAAGAAATCTGTGAAGAAGATGGGTTTTTTTTACAACAATCTATGATAGTTTCATGGCCACCATCACTGCCATTTGCTTTACTATTTTTAGATATATTGTGATTAATTAGCTATCATTTGAACCTAGGCCTCAACTGGACCCCTGAATTACTAACAGTGACATGAATGCTGTCACCCATGTACCACCATTTCAACAGCTGGTGCAGTCTCAATGGCCACAAATCCTGGTGACATCACTGGAACTAGAGCGCTCCCAGTCCCCTGAATGGATGGCAGCTTTTGAAGATGGACCATCCTGCCTGAGAGGACAGGAGGCCATGACTAAAGACAATTAACAACCTGAAGATGGGGAATTCCAATCGCGTCTTCCATGATTGACAAAGACGAAGTTGTCCCTGCATGTTGGGTAGGGCTGCTGCCACCATGTGAAATCTCAAAATCAGTAAACTAACTCGCTTTTGTGGTTCTATCCTGTGCTTCCACAAGATCCTAGACATGAATTCATGAAAGGACAGTAATTCTCTTGGCATGGTCTTCAGCTTTAAGAGTTGAACAAAGGAAATGGACAAAAGGATAGCAGCAATAATATAATGTGCATTCTCACAGTAGTTTAAGCTCCTGAGCATGCTATTAGAAATCAATAAATAACTATCATCTGCATCAAGTAAAATTTAAATTAATTTAATATTTCATATTTCCCTGTCAATGTGAAAGTAGCTGGTTAACCCTGTTCCTTTCCAAATTTTAAGCAGATTGATTTTCAAAATCAGAGATTCAAGTCACAAATCTACTTTGATCAAATATATATCTAAACAATTCACTCTGCATGTGTGTATGTGGATGGACTGGTTTGGTTACCGCGTGAAGTGACACTCTCAAGATCAAATGAGTAATTAATACAACCAAGTGTTACCCAGATGGGGGTCTGATTGCTGTGAATAAAGCTGATTTTAACCGGTTAAGTGCCATGAAAGAATCAGAGTTGTCAGATTTTGGTGAACATAACGTTTTTGTCATAGAAGGACCTTAAAATCCGCAAGTGAATGTTTGGTCTTGCAAGACTTTATAAGAGGGGACAGATCTTCTTTGTAATGTTTGGGGCGGGGGGTTGGAAGCAAAGACTGTACATTTCACTTTATTTCTGATTTGCCTCATATGCAGATACTATGTATATCTGTATTGTAATGCAACCTTTTTTCTTTATTTTTTCCATGTTTTTGTATCTAAGATTTGTACTTAGGTACAACGTACCAAAGATGGTGCCATGTGTTGGCTACGTTGTAAACGTTTCACTGTATTCCTGTTCTTTTGTAGCTTAAGTACATGCGACAATAAACCTAGATCTAATTCCTTCGTTCTACATCTTCCACATGTGCAATTAGTCAGAAATTGGTTATAGAGTCATGGAGATGTACAGCATGGAAACAGGCACTTCGGTCCAACTTGTCCATGCCGACCAGTTCTGGACATTGATATCCAGCCAGATCCCTCTTTTACTCCAAATATCACATACCTGCTTGCAATCCCCAACCCCATCTCACCTCACCTCAGTGCTATTAATGAACCTTCCAATATGAGAGGAATCTCCAAGGTTTTTCACAGAGAGGTAATCAGATGAAAAATACAAACTAAACCAAAATATGAAATAATAAGGAGGTCGACAAAGGTGAGTTGTAAAGATGATCCTAAAAGAGGGATCGGTATAGGCGGAGAAGTTAGGGAAGTAATTCCAAGATCTGGAACCTAGATGGCAGAAGGCATCACGACTAATGATGAGGAAATGGAAGCTCAGAATCAAAGGAATGGAGAAAGGGGAGTCACAGAACTAATTGTGAGAATGGACATTGAAACCCAATTGATGTTAAAAGTTTGGGTGGACTGGGAGCAATGATCTTTGTGATCATCTTCCATTGTGCTCCAAAGTGGAAGTTACTGCATAAGCTGAAAAGAAGACCGCCCTTTTCAGATACCACACAAAATAATTCAAACGTGCTTAAATGAGAGATTGCATGCAGCAAAACAAAAAAAAAGGATATTAACTGGGAGCCAATCCAGCTGAGTGAGGACTGCAGCAGAAATTAGTGAGGGGTAGAATATGGGTATCAATGCTTGGGATGGGCTAAAGGTTCCAGAACATGACAGTGGGAGGATGGCCTTGCCAGGACAACACTTGAACAGTCAAATCTGGCAGCGTTAGTACTAGGTTCACAGCGTAGGCAGGAGTGAGTGAGCACAGGAATATTCTCCCTCCATCTGTTTGCATCTAAATTGCAACACTGTCTTCACATGCTTTCTGAGCAGTAAACAGCAGTTGCGTCATTACCAGACTGAAAGGAGAATGAAGTCAGCTTGGGCTTCTGAGAACAGTCTACTCTATCAGCTGTGCTACATTCTTCCAACAGTAACTTAAAGAGATGGGTTTGTTTACTTAGAAAATCTGTTCATTTTTTTTTAATACATGCAAGAACAGTCTTTTTTTCAAATTACACCATAGGGAACAAAATTTCCCTGTTAAAGCAAAGCATGTATAAAATAACAAGTGTGTGTTACCAAAGTCCAATTAGCCAAACAGAACAGGTTCCAACTACGGGTCGAGGATTGAAATTTCTGATCCCATCTTAGTGGGCGGCACGGTGGCACAGTGGTTAGCACTGCTGCCTCACAGCGCCAGAGACCCGGGTTCAATTCCCGCCTCAGGCGACTGACTGTGTGGAGTTTGCACATTCTCCCCGTGTCTGCGTGGGTTTCCTCCGGGTGCTCCGGTTTCCTCCCACACTCCAAAAATGTGCAGATTAAGTGAATTGGACACGCTAAACTGCCTGTAGTGTTAGGTGCAGGGGTAACTGTAGGGGAATGGGTCTGGGTCGGTGCGCTTCGGCGGGTCGGTGTGGACTTGTTGGGCCGAAAGGCCTGTTTCCACACTGTAAAGTAATCTAATCTAATCCATTGACAGCAGCTTATCAAATAATGGTTCTTAGGGAAGGGAACAGGTACTTCTGGATATTCTGGCATCCAGTAAGTAATCTTTTTATGGCATTCGTTAATTAACAAGAGTGGATTAAATCTCAGGATGGTAGGCTGTTACCAATGGGTTACTGTAAGGTTCAGTGGTCGGACCAAGTTGTTCACAATCTGTATAAATGATCTGGATGTGGGGAGCTATCGTGATGTTTCCAAATTTGCTGATGACACCAAACTGGGATGGAATGTAAGCTGTGAGGAGGGTGCAAAGACAGCCTACGTGAATGGGCTAGGTCATGGCAGATGGAATTTTAAAAAAAAATATTCATTTATGGAATGTGGGTGTCACTGGTTAGATCAGCATTTAACGCCCATTCCTCATTGCCCAGAGGGCAGTTGAGAGTCAACCACATTACTGTGGGTCTGGAGTCACAAGGGAGCAGTTTCCTTTTTAAAAGAACATTAGTGAACCAGGTGGGTTTCTCCAACAATACCTTCATTATCATCATTAGATGCTTAATTCCAGCTTTTTGTTGAATTCAAATTCTACCATCTGTCATGGCAGGGATTTGAATCCAGATCCCCAGTACTCTGCAGGGTGTCTGGATTAATAGTTGAATTTTAATACCATCAAGGCCATTGCCTCCTCAGTATAATATAATGTGATTAATTGTGAAATTATTTGGCTTTGTAGAATAAACAAAGTCTTCTTAAATGGCAAGAGTCGGGAAGTCCAGGTGTCCTGTTGAGAATTAATGGTATGATGCCCCTAATGCCCCTCATTGCGAGGATTTGAATACAGGAATGAAGATTTCTTACTGCAGTTGTACTGAGCCTCGGTAATACATCCAGTGGAGTATTGTTTCGATCTCCTTATCAAAGGAAGGAGACATTTGCTACAGAGAGAATGAAACACAGAAATTCATCAGATGGGCGGCACGGTGGCACAGTGGTTAGCACTGCTGCCTCGCAGCACCAGAGACCCGGGTTCAATTCCCGCCTCAGGCGACTGACTGTGTGGAGTTTGCACATTCTCCCCGTGTCTGCGTGGGTTTCCTCCGGGTGCTCCGGTTTCCTCCCACAGTCCAAAGATGTGCAGGTCAGGTGAATTGGCCATGTTAAATTGTCCGTAGTGTTAGGTAAGGGGTAAATGTAGGGGTATGGGTGGGTTGCGCTTCGGCGGGTCGGTGTGGACTTGTTGGGCCGAAGGGCCTGTTTCCACACTGTAAAGTAATCTAATCTAAAAAAAAAAATTGCTGGGATGGTGGGATTTTATTAGGAGGAGAAATTGAGAAGACTGGGTTTTATATTCTACAGAGTTTTGTAGAATGAAAGATGATCTCATTGAAATGTACAATATCAATATTCTTATAAAGGGTGGATGTAGATAAGATTCTTCCATTGGCTGAGAGTCTATAACCAGGGGATATAACCTCAGGATATGAGGTAAGTCATTGAAGATTGCGATGAGGACAAAGTTCTTTAATCAGAGGATGGTGAATTTTTGGAATTCTTTACCCCACAGGGTTGTGGAAGCTCAAATGATTGATCAAGTGGTAATACATGGAAGTGGTATTGTGGTAGATGGTCAGCTATGATTTTATTGAATGACAGGGCAAGTTTGATGGGATGAATGATATTCCATTGCTCCTCTGAAGATGTCTATTTTGGGCCACCACAGAGAGAACGGTTTTCTCAGCTCTGGGCGCATCAGACTTGGTTGGCTCTCCAACTCATTCCTGCTGCCATGGAAGATTCCTAGCAATCAGTTGGGACCTGGATTGGCTACCTATTGAACAGCAGTCACTGGCCATATTTAAAGTCCCAATTATGGGTGATAACTGCGGTCAGTCAGATTGAGGAGGCTGCAGCAGAGCTACACCTCATCTCCGCTACATTACACTGGAGGGTATCAGCTCCTCAGAGCTTTCTCTTCTGACTTAAAGAGCCTGAAATATTATGTAAACTTATTTCTCTGATGACACCACTGCATTGAGATTGCTCTAGGCTGTGTCAACAACATACAACCTCCTCCCTGCTGAGGCTTCTTGGTGCCAGTCTTCTGAAAACCCAGTATTACTGCTTTAGCTCAGACAGCTAGAATCATAGAATTCCTACAGTGCGGAAGCAGGCCATTTGGCTCATTGAGTCCACATCAACCCTCCAAAAGGGTATCTCACCCAAACCCACCCTCCCACCTTATTTCTGTAACCCTGCATATCTCATGGATGATCCAGTTCACCTGCACATCCCTGGTGCGGAGCTACCATCTGCGGGATTATGACTGAACGCCTCGTAGATAGAATCCTGCTTAAATGTAATGGCACCCTAGTGCCGCGGATCACTGGTTGGCCTGGGATAACCGACTCTGCTCGGTGCGTAGAGCTGTTCGATTCTGGTCTGGAGCGCGGCCGTATGGGTGCTGCCTCTCTCCTTTAATCGCACATCATGTTCATGAGGAACCTGGTGCTAAATCATTCGTAGGCGACCTGATTCTGGCTCAGGGTTTCATACAGAGCAGATCTGCTACATCGCTGCGATTTACTCGAGCCAACCTTTTGTCGGTACTGTGTGCATAAACGTTTACTCCCACACACGTTCACATACACTAGTCCATTACTTCAGCTTTTGCTCAAGCTTCACACTGAACCCGACGCCCTGCTGACGGTTCCATGCCCACAGGCGCACTACCTCTCCCCAGGGGTGTTCGTGCAGGTGCCTGCCCAGGGGTGACAGCAACGGCAGTCATGTTAGGGTCAAAGTGGGACATACAGAGTCAAGGGCGGCATGGCCAATCCACCTAAAATGCCGATCTTTGGACTGTGGGAGGAAACTGGGGCACAGGGAGGAAACCCACGCAGACATGGGAAGAACATCTGTATGGAGCTTGCACAGTGGCCCAAGGGTGGAATCGAACCTGGATCCCTGGCACTGTGAGGCAGCAGTGCTAACCACTGAGCCACCACGCCGCACACAGCTGTATCGATTCACTGAAGATGAGCTGGTTAGTTCTGAAAACCAGCACTGGCAGCAAGCTGCGCACAAAGTGAGTGCAGGTTGGAGACAGGCTTAGGGATGAATTTCCTTCTCAATTCCACCTGGAGGTGGTTATTTCTGGAGGACTTCACCCGGACCTCCTGCAGGCACAGGTCCCGGTTAGAAGTAATGAAATACAACATTAACCCTGACACTGTTTCTATGCAAAGGACATTCGCCAATAAAAAAAAAGATCTCTTACCAGGCATCATGTGAACTTAAAATATAGCAGAAGACTGGATGAAAAACTGGCGCAGTAAGATTTTCAGGGTTGCATTATCAGTTCAACTAGCCTTGAATCAGACCAGACTCACATGATTCAATCAATCATTGTGGCTGAAAATGATAAAATACCATTTGTACTGTAACACATTACATTCTCTTAGTCTACATTTACCAATGCATTAGATAATCGGTTTAATACACGGGTCCTCTCGGGCTCAGGTTGGAAATTATATTGATGCCATTAGTAATCTTGATCCAATACCAGCTAAAGATAGATTTACAAGTGGGATAAATGCTACGAGGCATTTTTGAATGGATTGCATTCAATTTTTCAACAACACTGTTAGATTTCCATTTGGCACATCACATTCTGCCCAGAGCTCATCAAGTGAGAGTCACTCTCTGTTGTTTTAAGTCAGTTCATTGTGTGTCTGCAGTAGTAGCTGGTTTCCCTCCCAGGTGTCCTTTGGGGGGAAAATAAACTGATGCCTTGAAAAAGAAACAAGTGCCCCCATTCTTTGTCCTGAACCACAAAAGAACAAACCTGTCCCACATTCAGTTCCTGGAATGACAAGTGGGGGGAAAAAAAAATCAGGTGTTATAATTTGCCTTGACATCTCCAAATAGAAACAGAGGTGAGGAAGGGGACAATGTCACATTTTTTGCTGTTAAATGATACCAACAGAAAGCACTTGCTAATGTGCATTTGTGTTTTTCTACAGAGCCATTTAACCATCATATTCCTGAGGTTGGTGAATATAAGCGAGATATTATCCCTAGAATAGGCAGTCTGCACTGAATACCTCAGTTTAATGTCTGCCTGGGAATGTTCACACTGCATGCAAACTTCTGAAATGTGGTTTTCAAATTAAACTTTACACAGTGACTTCTAGCCACAGAATGGCCATAAAATTCTTTGGCTAACAAATCTGGAAAAAGTCCACAGTTACCAGGTGACAAAAGCCCATTATAGTGGCACTTTCTGTGGGATACTGTAACAAGGGAAGATTGAGACAATTCAGCATCACTCCAGCGCAAGACATTCAATTAAAATCTTCCTTTTAGTTGATGGATTATACAGAGTGTCAGATTCCACTGTTGCTATTTTTCTGCACTTAATTGTAATTCTCTTGGTTGCTATAACTTATCCAATAAAATTATTTGATCGGAAAGCAGTTACCTGAGCTAAATAAACACTTGGTTTTATTAGGCTTGTTGAAATAGTCAACAAATTCACACTCTAATGACAGTGCTCACTTGTCTTTCAAAACTGCAATGATTGGCCATCTGCCTGTATCAACAGGTGCAGGCCTCACATCCTCCCAGGGGACCAGAGGCAAAATGTCCACCAGAACTGATTGTACAAGCATGGCACCGAGGAGGAAATTCAAACCTACTTTTTTGGCAAAATAAATTACTTTGAATGCATTATGAATTTGCAGGGGAATAACACAAGTTCCCAGCTGGTAGATGTTTGCTCCCTCCCCCTCATTTCCATAGATCTGGGTCTGTCCGCTTCTATGGCAGATGTGTGGCCTTTCCCAGGATCCTAACAATGCAACCCTTCAGCTGCCTCTTCCAAACTCTCAGCAAGAGTTCAGGGGAATGAACCCTCTATTGCTCAATACAGGAGGTGCTGCAATCTTAGATTACTTTATTACTGCTGTACTCCCCATTACTGTTCTCATGACCAACACTCCACAGATCAATACAATAGTACAGTTAGTAATATTTTTCTCCTTTCCTTTTCAGAAGGACACAAATCTTTCAGCATTACAGCTCAAAAGATAAGCAACGTCCTACCTACTGAGTGATTGTGAACCTTGGCAGTGAATGAAACTAGACTATGTTTCCAATAAGATAGCTAAACTATTGGGAAAAAAAACAAGGAACTGAGGATATTGGAGATCAGAAACAAAAACAGAAATTGCTAGGAAACAGGTCTGGCAGTATCTGCGGACAGAAAGCAGAGTTAATGTTTCAGATCCAGTCTCAGAACCAGAAATCCTGAACAGTTCTGAAAGGTCACTGGATCCGAAACATTAACTCTGCTTTCTCATCACAGATGCTGCCGGACTTGCTGAGTTTTCCCAGAAATTTCTGCTGTTTCAAAACTGAAACTAAACTGTCCACACCCAATATACAGTGTGTGGGAGAGTTGACCAGACAATATGCCGAGTGGCAGAAACAGCTGATGGTCACCTCCCTAGTTCCGAATTGGTGCGGGTTATTGCAATGTCCTATGAGATTACTGGCATTAGCAAAGATTGGTGGTTAGGACTGACCTTCAATTATACAGGGCATTAGTGAGACTGCATGTGGAGTACTGTTTATAGTATTACCCTCCATAATTAAAGGACGTGAGTGCATTGAAGGAATTCAGGTTTACTCAACTAATGTCTGGAATGGATGTACGTCTTATGAAAAAAGGTTGGAGTAGCTAGGCTTGTACCCACTGAAATGTGAAAGAGTAAGAGGCAACTTGATTGAAACACATCAATTCTGAGGGGTTTTAAAGGTTGGATGTGGAAAGGCTGTGTCTTCCTGCAGGAACATCTAGAACCACAGGTCACTATTTAAAAATAAGGGATAGTCTGTTTAAGACAGAGATGAGGAAGAACTTTTTTCTCATACTCTACTGTAAGCCCTTGGAACTCTCCTCCTCAAAAACGTTGCCAGATGCAGTCATCGAGACATATAGCACAGAAACAGACCATGCCGATCAGATATCCTAAACTTGTCAAGGTGACCAGATATCCGACATTAGTCCAGCTCGAATTGCCAGCATTCAGCCCATATCCGTCTAAATGCTTCCTTTTCACATTCTATCCAAATTCCTTTTAAATATTGTAACTGTACCTACCACCAATCACTTTGTTGTGGTTCAGTTCGCCGAGCTAGAAATTTGTGTTGCAGACGTTTCGGCCCCTGTCTAGGTGACATCCTCAGTGCTTGGGAGCCTCCTGTGAAGTGCTTCTGTGATGTTTCCTCCAGCATTCATAGTGATTTGTATCTGTCGCTTCCGGTTGTCAGTTGCAGTGGTTGGTATATTGGGTCCAGGTCGATGTGCTTATTGATTGAATCTGTGGAATTCCCTGTGGAATTCCCATGCCTCTAGGAATTCCCTGGCTGTTCTCTGTTTGGCTTGTCCTATAATAGTAGTGTTGTCCCAGTCGAACTCATGTTGCTTGTCATCTGAGTGTGTGGCTACTAAGGATAGCTGGTCGTGTCGTTTCGTGGCTAGTTGGTGTTCATGGATGCGGATCATTAGCTGTCTTCCCGTTTGTCCTATGTAGTGTTTTGTGCAGTCCTTGCATGGGATTTTGTACACTACGTTGGTTTTGCTCATGCTGGGTATCGGGTCCTTTGTCCTGGTGAGTTGTTGTCGGAGAGTGGTTGTTGGTTTGTGTGCTGTTATGAGTCCTAGTGACACAGTAGTCTGGCTGTCAGTTCGGAAATGCTCTTGATGTATGGTAGTGTGGCCAGTCCTTTGGGTTGTGGCATGTCCTCGTTCCGTTGTCTTTCTCTTAGGCATCTGTTAATGAAATTGCGGGGGTATCCGTTTTTGGCGAATACATTGTATTTATTTCTCAATCAGTATCACTAAAAAAATCTGATTACTTATCACTGCCTGTGGAAGTTCACTCTGCACACATTAGTTGCCATACTTTCTGTTCCAGAACTGGGACTACACTTCAAGTATTTATTTTACGTAATGAATACATACTGAGGTTATGACAGGATCTTTGTAATTGATGCAATTTAATTTTTCACCTTGCTCACACAGCTAAATCTATATGACCAGCTATCCTTAGTAGCCACACACTCAGATGACAAGCAACATGAGTTCGACTGGGACAACACTACTATTATAGGACAAGCCAAACAGAGAACAGTCAGGGAATTCCTAGAGGCATGGCATTCATCCATAGATTCAATCAATAAGCACATCAACCTGGACCCAATATACCATCACTGCAGCGGACAGCTGGAACTGACAACTGGAAGCGGCAGATACAAATCACTATAAATGCCGGAGGAAACATCACAGAAGCGCTTCACAGGGGGCTCCCAAGCACTGAGGATGTCACCTAGACAGGGGATGAAACGTCTGCAACACAAATTCCCAGCTCGGCGAACAGAACCACAACAATGAGCACCCGAGCTACAAATCTTCTCACAAACTTTGAACACCTACCACTTTCTCTGGCAGTTCACCCTCTGTGTGAAAAAGTTGCCCCTCAGGTCTTTTAAATCTCTCCCCTCTCACTTTAAAAATATGCCTGCTAGTTTTGAACTCCCCCACCCTAGGGAAAAGACTGCTGCTATTCACCTTAGCTACGTTGCTCATGACTTTTCTTAACCTCTATAAAGGTAATCTCTCAACCTCCTGCACTCCAGTGAAAAAAGTCCCAGCCTATCCAGCCTCTCCTCATAACTCAAACCCTCCTGTCCTGGCAACGGCCTGGTAACTCTTTTCTGCACCCTCTTCAATTTAATAATATCCTTCCTACAGCAGGATACAACTGTACACAATACTCCAAAAGTCTTCAAATACTTGTAAGGAAGTGATAAAAAGGAAATGAAGGTTACCAGGGGAAGGCAGGAATGTGAAAGTGCCAGGTCAGCCATGACCTGATAGAATGGTGGAGAAAACCTGAGGGGCTGAATGGCCTCCTCTTGCTTATAGGGTGTAAGCCTTAATCTGCGCAACTCTAAAAGCTGCAGTTGTTAAAGGAGCCATTGGAGTGTTTGCCATACCATGATCCACACAAACAAAACAGTAGCTTTCCACATAAATCAGACTTGCTGATTGTTTGCAATCAAGTCACTAACACATCGCCAGTTTCTTATTTTATTCCCAGCTCTAAATAGCTGGTGATCAGAAGTCTTACTCCAGAAAGTTTGAGCAGTTAGCGAACGAACAATTACTTATGATAATGCATGCTGAAGGTTAAAGACTTTCTGCATAGAGGGAATAAAACCAGGTCAATCATGAATAAAACGTGAGTAACCTTTGACAAAGGATCAAGGAAATCTAGACTTGCAGTTAGCAACCTCACATCCACTTGCAAGAAGAATGTAACATTGAAACTGAGCTCAGACTATAACATAGATATAGGGGCTTTCAGAGAGAGTCACAGTTCAGTCAAGTGTGAATCTCTCTGCAGCAGTGTAGGCTCTGCCTTTGGAACCTAAATACAATGCGGGCTTTCGGCTAGACTACCCGAATTACAACTATTACAGCCCTCAAGGAGGCCATTTAGCCCATCATGTCTATACAGGCTCTAAGAGCAATTTACTAGCACTACTCCCTCATGTCCTCCTAGTAGCTTTGAATATTTTTTTCTATTCAGATAATAATCCAATTTGCTCTTGAAAACCTGACTGAACTTGTTTGTACCACACTCTCAGGCAGTGCATTTCAGATCTGGAATAATTGCAGTATGAGAAATCTTTCTTCATGTCACCATTGTTTCATTTGTTAGTTACCTTAGATCTGTGCTCGTGATTTTGATCCTTCAACCATCTATTGTTGCTCACTATCTATTCTGCTCAGACTCCTTATGATTTTGAACACACCTATCAAAACCCCTTCTAACCCAGTCTTTTCCAAGGAGCAGAACCCCAATTTCTCCAAGCCAGCTACCCAGCTAAAACTCCCCATTCCTGGGATCATTTTCATGAATCTTTTCCACTTTTACGCATCCACTTCACTGGAATATAGCCTGAATGAAATGAAATTCATAGATTTCTCTCTGTGGAAAGTTTTATCTTCAAAACCATCCATCTAAAACTAGATTTATCCTTCCTATTATGCATGTAAATACCTGGCAAAAAGCAATGCACCCATTCCTTTACAAATTAGTTTTGAAACAATAGATAATCAGTATTTGAAGAGGGTAAAGTATAAATCTTGAGTCTTGTGGTGGGGGGAAGCTTATACTTATCAGATTCTAGTGATGGATAAATAATAGACAGATTGAAGTTTAGAAGTTAAGTCAAGATTTTTCAGAAAGGTTCAATGAGCAGTAACATTGAAGAAAATCTAATATATCTATGAGGTTGTGTAGTGAAGTTTTTTTTTAATCATTCATGTGATTTACACATGATTGACAAGGCCAGCATTTATTGCACTTCCTAATGTCCTTCAGAAAGTGGCAGTGATCCTCTTGAATCACTGCTTTCCACACAGTGCTGTTAGGAAGGGAGCTTCAGGATTTCTACCCAGCAACAGCGAGGAATGTGACGCTGTTCCAAATCAGGATGGAGACACTTCGTGGTTTACTTTCAAACAGCAAATAGTGTAAGCAGTCCTTGTGCTTCTAGTTAGTAGAAGTCATGCGTTTAGAAGGTGATGTCGCAGAAACATGGAGAGTTATGCAGTGCTTCTTGTATATGATCTACACAAATGCTTGTGTTTTTTTTCTTTCCAATTTCTTCCATGGGTTGTCAGCATTGCTAGCAAGGCCATTCTTAACTGCACTTGAGAAAATAATGTTGAGCAGCCTTCTTGAACTCCGACAGTTCATTGTGGCAGTGTGGTGGAGGGAGTTCACGTTTAAGATGCTGATCAAGCAGGTTGCTTTTTCTTGAATGGCACTGAGCTTCAAGAGTTTTTGTTGGAACAGCAATCATACAGACTAGTGACTTATGCCTTTCTGGAGGTGGACAGGTTTTAGAATATCAGTTATTCTCTTGTTCAGTTAGCCCTTACATATGTACAGATGTGGCTAAGTTAAGATTCTGATCAATTGTAACCCAATGAATTTGATAGTATTAGATTGTAACCCTGATGAATATCAAGAAAGAAGTTTAAATTCTCTCTTGTTAGAGTTGATATCTGCCAGCTATTAACCAGAATCTGAATGTTGATCTGGTCTTCGTACATAAGGGCATGGATTGCTTCAGAAATGGAGCAGTCATAAATAGAACTAAAAACTTCAATCATCTACCTTTCATAAGATCAGAGGATGAAAAAATGAATTATTTTCCACAGAATTTCGACTCCTCAAAGCCTGTCCATGATCTACAAGGAACAAGTCAGGAGTATAATGGAATACTTACCACTTGCCTTGATCAATGCTGCTCCAACAACACTTAAAAAGCTCAACACTACCCAGGACAAGACACTGCACTTTATTAGCCCCCCCATATAAAATGTTCAACATTCATTTCCTCCATCACCAACATTAAGCAGTAGCTGAGAGAACCATTAACAGGATGCACCACAACAGCTCATCGCAGCTTCTAGGGTAGCACCTTCGAAACCCCGAACCTGTCAAACTGTAGGACAAGGACAGCAGATACATGGAAACACAACTTCCCCATCTAGGCTCTCCCATCTTAACAACACTGTGGGGCTACCAACATCACATGTGCCATCACCTTCAGGGCAATTAGGGATCAGCAATAAATGCTGCAATGCCCACATCTCATAAATGAACAGCAAAAAATTGCCTTCCTTATGGTGGAAGGAAGATGATTGATGAAGCAGCTAAAGATGGTTAGGATTAGGACATTATCGTAAACAATTCCTGCAGCAATATGTTGCGGCTGACATGACTCCAACCACCAAAAATCGCTTTCTTTTTTGCTATGTATGGTATCAAATAGTAGGGTGCTTCCCCTGTTCACACTAACTCCAGTTTTACTAGAGCTCCTGTTAAAAGCAGAATTGATGTTAAGGGCAGTCACACTCATCTCATTTATGGAATTAATGCTCTTCTGTCTATATTTGAGCGGAGGCTGTAAAGAAGTCTGGAGTTGCATGGCTGTGAGGGCATTATAGAATCCCAACAGCATGGAAGCAGGCCATTCGGCCCATCGTGTCCACACTGACCCTCCAAAGAGCATCACATCCAGACTGCCAGCCCCTCCCTGTAACCCTGAATTTGCCATGGCCCAATTCTACATATCTTTGGATTGTAGGAGGAAACCAGAGCACCCAGAGGAAACCCATGCAGACACAGGAGAATGTGCAAACTCCACAAAGACAGTCGCCCAAGGCTGGCATCAATCCCAGGTCCCTGGTGCTATCAGGCAGCAGTGCTAACTACTGAGCCACTGTGCTGTCCATTGAATCCAAACTGATAGTGGTACACAGGCTACTGAGGACAGCGCATGCAGGTTGACAGCAGTGCCATCACTTTGCTAATGAGCAAGAGTAGACTTATGGTGACAGTTAGCTAAATTGCATTTGGTCTATCTGCAGACTGGTTATACCTGAGCAAGTTTCCACATTCTGGTGGAAATACCAATGCTGTATATGTACTGGCACAGCGTGGCTAGCACTGTGGCTGGTAATGAAATGCAAGTCTTCAATGTGTCATGGGGCAGGCTAGGCTCCCTCAAAATATTTTAAGATGGTAGCCTAGACCCTAACTTTCCTTACTTTTAAAGCAGATATAAGGTGGGTATTCCAGAAGTGATGCAGCTGGTCAAACAACATGGCTTTAAGCAAAACAGAATTTATTTAAACACTGCAGTTGAAACACAAACAAAAGAAACCAAAATTTAGAATAACTTAAATATTTGAAAACTTAACTGACTCAATACAGCAATTTACTAAGGAGCAGTTCGAATTCCCGTAACATCCTGTAAATACATCCCTTGGCAAAAGGTAAATGCAAACACAGGCAGGTAAGATTTCAGAGAGAGAAGTCAGTCAAGAATCGTCTGCTAAAACTTGAAACCTTTTTATGCACTGTGGCAGCTTCTCTGCAACAACTAAACCAAACTAGAAAAAAAACTGAACTGGGAGGACTGGCCACTCCCCTGCCATTGTTAAACTGGGCTCTTTCCAGACGTTTTGGCACCTCTGCCTTTATGACCCCTCTTAAAAAAAACCCAAGAACAAAATAATCTTGCGAAAGTGACAGCGTTGTCACGAATGCCTCAGCCAGTATATTCTCACATGCAAAGTCTTAGAATATGTGCTTTCAGACACTTCTTTAGAAAGAGGAGGAGAGATCAGATTGGAACTTACAGAATACTGAACGGCTTGGACAGAGTGGACATTGGGAAGATGTTTCCATTGGCAGGAGAAACGAGGACCCAGCCTTAGAGTAAAGGGAAGACACCTTAGAACGGAGATAAGGAGAAACGTCTTTAGCCAGAGAGTAGTGAATCGGTGGAATTCATTGCCACAGTAGGCTCTGGAGACCAGGTCATTGAGTATACTTCAAACTGAGATAGATAGGTTCTTGATTGCCAAGATGATCAAAGATTACAGATAGAAAGTGGAAAAATAGGGTTGAGAAACCTATCAGCCATGGTCGAATGGCAGGGTAGACTGGTTGGCCAAATGGCCTAATTTCTGCTCCTATGTCTCATGGCCGCCTTTTTGTGCCTAATACAAGTAATAGAAGTAAATCAGAACATTGAGAGTCACAAATTCCCAGCATTGACAGTGCATCAGAATCAAATGACACTGGAATGTTGAAAAAGAATAAAGACACTTTCTCAAAGTTCATTAACGAACTAACAAGTAGATGTGCTGGAAAGATCTGTCATACCTCAAACTGTGCTGAGCTGCCTGGTCTAGCTAATGCTAGCAAGGCCACAAACTACCTCAGTGCTTGTTGGGTTAGGTTAATCTTGTGTTATTCATTGACTTCTTACCACCACCTGGTGATATCCATTGGAATTTGTTTTGGGTATAGAAATTGGAGTTAGACAGGGTTAGACTCAGCTGCAAAATTAGTCTGAAGCATTTTCAGTTGATAATCACTTGGATGAGATACTAGAAGACAACTGATTGATCTAAAAAAACTAAACAATTTTAAAATAATCAGATTTGGAAGCACTAGCTTTCAGAGCACTGCTCCTTCAGGTGGTTGTTGAGTATAAGTTCATAAGACACAAAATTTATAGCAAAAGTTTACAGTGTGATGTAACGGCAATTATATAGGGAAAAAGACTTGGATTGTTTGTTCAGTCTCATTTTTTAGAATGAACAATTTGGTTTCAGTTCTTTCATATGTAAATCCCAGAACTTTTTTAAAGTTACATTCTCAACTGAACTTTAACAATTGAGGTAATCTAATCTATCTAATTGGTGTCATGTCGGCCCAGATAATCTCTGTGTGAGACTGTCTGTGCCACAATGTTCAGACTGACTGTAATCTAAAAAACAGATTTAGAGAATCTTCCTTGGATTCATGCTGTTTTCGTGCAAAATAAAATTTAATTCTACAAGTACAAATTCACCCCACAAACCTATATATGTGTGTGTGTGTTTGGGGGAGTTGGTTTACAGTGCCTATAAGAGATTGTGTGCCTGTGTGTGAGAGTGTGAATGTAAAGGGGTATAAGTCTGTGACAGGGTGTGTGGGCATGCATGTGTAAGCATATGAGAGAGAGCTTGTGTAAGAGCGTGACTGTCTGTGTGTGTGTGTCAGAGTGTGGTGCAGTGGGGTCACCTGTAGTGTGATATGAACCCAAGGTCCTGGATGAGGCCATCCCCATCAGTACTGAACTCAGAGTCATAGAGATTTATAGCACAGAAAGAGATCCTTCAGTCCAACTCGTCCATGCCAACCAGATATCCTAAATTAACCATGTCCCATTTGCCTGCATTTGGCCACATCTCTCTAAACCCTTCCTATTCATGATTTGGAGATGCCAGTGTTGGACTAGGGTGTACAAAGTTAAAAATCTCACAACACCAAGCCATAAACTCTGTGCCTTAGAATTGTGTCCTCCACATCACCTGATGAAGGAGCGACGTTCCGATAGCTAGTGCGCTTCCAATTAAACCTGTTGGACTATAACCTGGTGTTGTGTGATTTTTAACTTCCTAATTATGTACCCATTCAAATGCCTTTTAAATGTTGCAACTGTTGTGGAAGACAGGAAAGTGGATTCCAGGCCATGGTCAGACTGAATGGCTTGGATAGCCAATCTACAACTGGCATTCAGCAGTAGCAACTGCTACTCTGTGGGTGCAACGATAGCACAGTGGTTAGCACTGCTGCCTCACAGCGCCAGAGACCTGGGTTCAATTCCCGCCTCAGGCTGTGTGGAGTTTGCACTTTCTCCCCGTGTCTGCGTGGGTTTCCTCCGGCTGCTCCGGTTTCCTCCCACAGTCCAAAGATGTGCAGGTCAGGTGAATTGGCCATGCTAAATTGCCCATAGTGTTAGGTAAGGGGTAAATGTAGGGGAATGGATGGGTTGTGCTACGGTGGGTCGGTGTGGACTTGTTGGGCCGAAGGGCCTGTTTCCACACTGTAATGTAATCTAATGCTGTGCAGGCTAACAGCTCGTGGAAAATTAGCATCCAATTTCAATTAGCCCAGGGTGATGAACGGGGTAGGGAATGAAAAGGATGCAGAACAAGGGACAAAATGTCCTTTGGAAAGGATTTGACTCCAACTTACTGCAGATCCAAATACTAAAGGTCTCTTATGCCTTCCTCCAGGCCAAAATCGGATGAAGGAATAATCTGGATGGAAACCAGTGACCTCTTTGAGGGTCACCATTACACACGACAACACAACAGGTTTTTTTTTAAAACAAACGGCACATTTTCAAAAGAATCGACCAATTGCTGAAAATGAAAGCCATGTGGAGCTCACAAACTTCAATTCCATTCGCCAACTATGAAATGTTGGGAAAGCTTAAAAATTGACGCATACTACATCCCTGAGTAACAGCACGTTTTAATCAAGGCAGTTAATGACTCCTTGAGAAAGCTTGTGCTCAGAAGTTCAAAATTTTAATCAGCTATTCATTTGAACTCTTCTAAAGGTCTTGGGGTGAGACAATTCAAAGAAATCATGGCTGGAATTCAATGCATGACCTCATCGCTGGATTATTCCACTTAGTGTGGACTGTAAAGGAGGAAACTAACTTGCATTTATATAGCACCCTGCATGACCTCAATACGTGTCAGAGTTTTACAGCCTAGTGGTTTCGTTTTGAAATACTGTAATGAAGGAAAAGCTGCAGCCAAACTGTATATTGCAAAGTTCCACAAGCCACCGTAAACTATGAGACTAATATCCAATGTACATACTCAAGAGGCAATTAGAACTCCTATAAGTTTGGAAATAAATGAGGTAAAGTTGCAGCAGCATTCCTTGGGAAGTGACCTTGGAACAGTTGATAGAATAAAGTGCTTTTTCTTTTAAAGTACAGACATGGCTTATGGTGAAAAACTGATCAAGAACTTCATTTTATTTCCTTTGAATAGACTTTTTCTCCAAAGATGGTTTTGCTTGCATGCCCATCGATATGGTGAGGATTAGCCTCACACTATTATGCATTAATAATGTAAAGAGCGAATACAAAGGCAAACATCAAAAAGTGTGCGGCACCTACAGAACAAGGACTTCGGGTGAGTTGATGCAAGTTAATAAGGAATGGAGAAAAATTGGGCAAAAAGGATCTTTTCCATTTCTCTGTCATCCCAATATTGATGAATTCTCAAATGTGAGATGACACAGATTACACTTCAGGGTGGCACAGTGGCTTCGTGGATAGCACTGCTGCCTCACAGCACCAGGGACCCAGGTTCGATTCCAACCTCAGAGCCAAGTTTATACATTCTCCCAGTACCCACTTGGGTTTCCTCCCACAGTCCATAGATGTGCAGGTAGGTGAATTGGCCATGCTAAATTTCCCATGGTGTTCAGGGATGTGTAGGTTAGGTGCATTAATCAGGGGTAAATGTAGAACAATAGAGTAGGGGAATGAGTCTGGTGGGTTACTCTTTGGAGGGTCAGTGTGGACTTGTTGGGCCAAAGGGCCTGTTTCCACACTGTAGGGAATCTATGATTCACCCTCTGACTGCTGTTGCTAATTTACTTGATGCTACTTCTTTGCATTTCTTTATCCTTTCTGTTTCTATCGGTAGCCAGTGTTTCTTTCCTCTTGATCCTCCATTTATTTTCTCACCACTTTCTCGTAATTCTTACTCTGACCTCTCGCCAGTTAGATCTTCATTCTCCTTCACCCCAATGTTTCTGTTCTTATTCTCACCCCATGAATCCTTGAATCATTGTTATAAAACCATTCTCAGGAAGACAGCAATTAATCTCCTATCCTTTCCCAGAGAACTGCCTTTGGGAAGCCCTTGGCCTTTCCTTACATGGAGACTGAACATTCAGGACGTAAGGAGAAATTAGGAGTCGTCTGACAGTGCACTGCTCACTGAGAAGGACTGCCATAATTGCCTGTGCCGTGTACTAAAAAAAGGGAAATAACCGTATGCAAAAGATGCAAGTTGAATGTCGTTTCAAAAATAAAAAAATCACACAACACCAGGTTATAGCCCAACAGGTTTGTATGGAAGTACTAGCTTTCAGAGCGCTGCTCTTTCAATCAGGTAGCTAGCTAGCTCTCTGACGAAGGAGCAGCACTCCAAAAGCTTGTAATGGCCGACCATTGTATCTGCGGGTCCAGTTTCCATGCTTTCAGTTACCCATGGTTTATTGAGGCCCAAACATATTACAGGGAACATTCCAGAACCAGGGACCACGGAACTGCCTGGATTTAAATTTTCCAATTTAAACGAAAGCCTTCGCGTCTATTTGTGGTTTCAGGCTTCCATGGTAGATCTTGGAATGCATCCCCCTGTGGGTACAGGGAGGCTACTATATTACCAAATAAACCTGTTGGACTATAACCTGGTGTTGTGTGATTTTTTTAACTTTGTCCACCCCAGTCCAACGCCAGCACCTCCACATCAAGTCAAATGTTCTTTGCCATTAACTAAACATACTCCAAGAAACCCAAAAAGTACAAAATTCCTGCTTGGATTAAAAGAAGATAAACACTGACTTTATCAGTGTCAAAGTCAGAAGTCACGCAACACCAGGTTATAGGCCAACGGGTTTATTCAAAATCACAAGCTTTCCATCTGATGAAGGAGCAGTGCTCCAAAAGCTTGTGATTTCAAATCAATCGGTTGGATTATAACCTGGTGTTTTGAGACTTCTGGCTGTCCACCCCAGTCCAACACCAGCACCTTCACATCACGTTCACCAGCGCTAAACAAGGAAATTCCAGTTCAGTTCCCTTGATGGCAACAGGCAGTGCAGATACTTCACGTGAATAAAGAGTCATCGTACAAAAGCTAATAAAATGCAATATGTTTCTCCTCTTCTTCATAGAAGGTGTTCTGTTTCTAACTTTATTGATCTGCTCTAGGTGGCGAAAGAGAGAGATAAAATCCCATCTCTAAATTACTAATGAGGTCAACAAGGCAAAATCTAAGACCCCTGCTCGGATTTTACAGCAAATGGTGGATGATATATTTTTTACAGATGAGGAAAAGGAAACAAAAAGGAGGCCGTTTTATTGGCTTTTATGGGACATCTGTCCACTGTCCTCTTAATCTGAGTCCCATTGCAGTACAGACAGACAGTACCTGAAAGAAGATGGCACTCAATGCCCAGATGCAATCTAAAGATGAATCTGCTACAACATTAAATCTCAGGTAAGAAATAAATCATAACAAAAGCAAGGACCCACAATAAAAAAAATGTACACTTTCTGCATCCACTGGATTTCACACTCTATCATAGAATCGTAGTACAGAAGGCATCGTGGCTCATTGTGCCTATTCTGTATGTCGGAGCAATTTATCACCTCCCATGGACCATACATTCTTCCTTTTTAAACAATATTCCAATCCTCTCTTAAAAGCTTCGACTAACCTGCCTCCACCACATTCTCAGACAATGCATTCCTGATCCAAACTACTCACTGCATGAATAATATTATCCTCATCTTGAATTTGCTTCTTTTGCCAATTACCATAAATCTGTGGCCAATGTTTCTCAATCCAGGCAGCAATCGGAACAGGTTTGCTACACTGTCCAGAACCAATCAGGATTTTGAATATTTCAATCAAATCTCCTCTCAAACCTCTATTCAAGATCAAAAGTCCCAACCTCTCCATTCTGTCTTTAAAACTGAAATTCCGAATCCCTGAAACTTTTCTTGTAAATCCTTTCTCCCATCCATTCACATCTTTGCTGAAGAGAATGAGACGTAATGCTCCATTAGTAGTTGAAAGACTGCTGTATACAGATTATCCTAACTCAAACAGGGAAATAGGAAGCAAACATAGGAATGCTCTTTGAGACATTCAATATGATCATGGCTAGTCATCCAACCCAAACCTTTGTTCCCACTTTCTCCCATAACCTTTGATCTCTTTAACCCTAAAAACTGTGGCTAACTCCTTCTTGAAAACATTCAATATTTTGGTCTCAACCACTTTCTGTGGCAGAGAATTCCACAGATTCACTCTCTGGATGCAAAGCTGCCCCTCATCTTAGTCCTAAATGCCTACCCTACAACCTTAAATTGTGATCCCTGATCCTGAGCTTCCCAATCATCAGGAACATCTTTGCTGAGTTTACTCTGTCTAGTTATATTTTAGTTTTATAGTTTTTTTTATGAGAACCCCTCTCATGCCTCTAAACTCCAGTGAATACAATCTTAACCAAGCCCGTCTCTATTCATATGCCACTTCTGCCATCCCAGGAATAAGTCCAGTGAATCTTTGTGACTTTCCCTGCATAGAAACAACACACTTCCTCAGCAAAGGAGACCAAACTACACACAATACTCCAGGTGTGGTCTCACCAAAGCCTTGTGCAATTGCAGCAATACGTCTCTGCTCCTGTACTCAAATCCTCTCACCATGAAGACTAACATTTGCTTCTTCACCATCTGCTGCATCTGCAATGCTTAGTTCGTGACAGGTGTTCAAGGACACCCAGGTATTGCTGCATCTTCCTTTTTCCCAATCTACTGCCATTCAGATAATAATCTGCCTACTATTGCTACCAAAGTGGATAACCTCACAGTTATCCCCATAGTACTTCTTCAACTGCCTTGCTTTTGTATTTAATTGATGAAGCCCAGGATGTCACTAACTTTATCAACGGCTCTCTTTCCCTCCCCCTGCTACTTTCAATGGCCAATGTGCATACAGACACACAACCCTTTGCTCCAACACCTTCTATAGAATCATGAGATAATAAGGCCTGCAGATGCTGGAAGTCAGAGTCAGTAAAATGTGGAGCTGGACAACAGGTCAGACAGCATTGGAGCAGCAGGAAGGTCGATGTTTTGGATCAGGAGCTGAAACATCCTGATGAAGAGTCCCAACTCAAAACGTCGACTTTCCTGCTCCTCCAATGCTGGCTAACCTGCTGCGCTTTTCCAGCTCCACATTTTATCAACTTCTATAGAATTATGCTGTCTTTCTGCATACATCCGTAAAAAATGTTCTCACTTCTCTGCCTTAAGTGCTTTCTGTCACTTGCCAACCTATTCCTCCAATCTGTCAATGTCCTCTTGAAGTTTTAATTTTTTTTGTTCCCCACAGTTCACAATATTTCCCAGTTCCATATCACAAACCAAGGGCTGGGCCACACATATAAGTCAGCAAGAATAGAAGCCCCAATAATGTGCCCTGGGGAAATCAACTACAAACTGTCCTCCAGTCAGCAAATCAACCACTAGCCATTACATTAGGATTGCTAGCACAAAAGCAATTTCAAATCTATGTTACTATTGTCCTTTTTGCACCATTAGCTCTGAAGGTGGTTAACAAGTCTATTTCTGGGACTTTCTCAAATGGCTGTTGGAAGTCAATATACACTACATCACAAGCACAGCAACCTTGTTATAGCATCAAAAACAGCTTTATTACGCATGATTTGCTTCTACTAAATACATGCTGGATTTAATTAATTAACTCATATTTACAGACGTGATTACTCATTTTTCCCTTGAACTATCATTCCTAAAATCTTCACTGTAATTCTGGTTAAACTGACTGGCCTATAGTCACTGGGTTTATCATTTTGAAAACCATTTTTTGAACGATGCTGCAACTTTTGCAATCCTGGCACCACCTCAGAAAGTATAAAAAGCTGGAAAACTGGGCTGGTGCCTCTGCAGTTTCCACTTTGACTTCCTGAGTCTTCTTGGATGCAACTCATCCTGTCGTAGAGCCTAACTATAAGTATAGACAGCCTATTCAAAATCTGTTATCAATATTATAAATGTTAAACATCTGAACAACTTCCTCTTTCATCTTGACCAGTGCCACATCATCTTCCTTCATTAAAAGATATATTATGCACTCTGTAATTTTTAGCCATAACCTCTGCTTCAATGAGAAATTTCTGCCAGTTCACTTTTTGCCAACCTTTTCCTATTTTTATGCTGACATAGGATTTTTGCATTCCCTTTATGTTAGCTGCCAGTTTCTTCTCATACTCTCTCTTTGCCCCTTATCTGTTCTTTAAATTCTCAGAAGAATCTCTTAAATTCAACTTGGCTGTATAATCCACTTGACATCTATTATCAGCACTTTCTTCAGCTTAATCTTTAGGGAACTCTGACTTAGTTTGCCTCACATTTCCGCTCTGTAGGACTGGGTTTGAGCTATCTCTTAGGCGAAAGTGAGGACTGCAGATGCTCGAGGTTAGAGTCAAGATTAGAATGGTGCTGGAAAAGCACAGCAGGTCAGGCAGCATCCGAGGAGTAGGAAATTCAATGTTTCATGCAAAAGGGTTGATGAAGGGCTTTTGCCCAAAATGTCAATTTTCCTACTCCTTGGACGCTGCCTGAGCTGCTGTGCGTTTCCAGCACCACTCTAATCTTGAGCTCTCTTCCCCAGTTCTCAGATACCATTTTGCCTGCCAACCTTTCTTTCCAGCGGATCTGAGCCAGATCCGTTTGTAACCCACTGACAGTTGGCTTTCCCCCAGCTAATTATTCTTGCTTTGCATTGTTCTTTTTCCTTTTCCTACAGCCAAGCTAAACACTATAATATAATGATCTGTCCCTTGAATGATCCTCTATCAACATCTGATCCATTTGGCCCATCTCAGTCCTAAGAATTAAGTCCAGCAATGGCTTCTTTCTCCTTGGACTGGAAACTTTCAGCTGCAAAGAAAAATTCCTGAAAACTCTCCAAGAACTCTTACCTCTCTCTGCTTTTTGCACAACTGTATTTCCAGTCTATGTTCAGATAAGAAAGTTTCTCAACGTAACTAGTCCAAAGTTTTTGCACTTCTCTGCAAGTTTGTTGCCACTAGTTGGTATCCTATGGACTGAGTAATGCAACTGCACTTTTTTAAAAGATCTGACCAAATAGACTGCGTTGTTAACCCATCTCGGGCATCGTCTCTCTCCAGCACTGTTTTCCCTCAATCAAGACTGGCACTTCTCCATGACTTTCTTTTCTGAAGATTGTTTTGCAGAAATATTCAATTGCAATATTGTTGACTCAATACTCCATTTTCAACCCCCTATCATATTTCAGGTGACCATCCGTGCTTGCAATGCAAACTTATTTATCATACTTCATTCACAAATATTCACTTAATTTAGACTGTATTACCTTGCCCTTCATTCCGAACACACCAATTAGCCTATTTGCTACTCTGTGCTATGTCTCTTCTAGTATTCTATGCACCTTGATATTCTTCTCTCATATGAACTCACTCCCTTCATTGGAATGAGCACATTATCCCACCGAGAAACCGATTTTAGCCCAGTTTAGGTACAATGCATTTGGACACTTAATAGGAAGATCAAACAGGTGAATGTGAGACTGGAAAGATGCTTTAGATTGCTCGGGCATTGGGACCATCTGTGAGGGCAGTGAGACCTGTCTTTACCAAATTGATTGCTGGTGAAACTTATATCCTGCCAAGCAATTTTTAAAATGCCAATTGTCCTGTCACACCTGAAATGTGAGGTGACAGTGCTCTGCAGGTTGGACCTTGAGTCACAGAGGTGTACGTCATGGAAACAGAACCTTCAGTCCAACTCATCCCCATTGACCAGATATCCTAAATGACTCTAGTCCCAGTTGCCAGCGTTTGGCCCATATCCCTCTATCCTATCCAGACGTCTTTTAAATGGTGGCATTGAACGTGCCTCCACCTCTTCCTCTGGCAGTTCATGCCATACATGCACCACTCACTGTGTGAAAAAGTTGTCCCTTAGCTCCCTTTTATATCTTCCCCCTCTCATCTTAAATCTATGCTCTCTAGCTTTGGACTCCACCACCATGAGAAAAAGACCTGGGTGACTCACCCTATCTCTGCCCCTCATGGTTTTATAAACCTCTATAAAGGTCACCCCTCAGCCTCTCGCTATGGGTCAAACTCTCCAGTCTCGACAACATCCTTGTAAATCTCTCTGAATCCTTTCAAGTTTAACAGCACCTTTCATATAGCAGGGAGACCAGAACCGAATGCAGGGTTCCAAAAACAGCCTAACCAATGGACTATACAGCCGCATCATGACATTCCAACTCGAATACTCAATGTACTGACCAATAAAGGTAACTGTACCAAATGCCTTCTTCAGTATCCTGTGTACCTGTGACTATACCTTCAAGGAACAATTAACCTGCACCCCAAGGTTTCTTTGTTCAACAACACTACCCAGGACCTCACCATTTACTGTACAAGTCCTGCCCTGATTTGCCCTACCAAAATGCAACACCTACCGCTTATTTAAATTAAACTCAATCTGCCATTCCTTGGCCCATCAGCCCACCTGCTACAAAGTTTGCAGGTAAGTCAGCTAGAATCTTTGTTACCGACCCATGCCCCTTGAGATACAAGGAGTACTGCTGGGCTAGAAAATTACGTAAGAACTTAAAAAGCTTTTCCTGCCGAGACGAATCTCACTCGAGGCAAGTTTAAAAATCGTTTAACAGTTTGCCATAATCACTCAATCATTTAATATTGGGCTATTTCAAACTGTTAAATCTGTAGATATGCTATATATCTGGCAGTGATCCTAACTGGAGAACAGGCATTGTAACTCCACTGTGAATCTTGTACTTGCATTGCACCAACTGTGCGGTTGTAAAACAGACACATTCATTCACTGAATCTCAGGGTAGTCAGGTACCTACAGTACATACGGCATGCAATAATTGTTTTTAACATTTATAAGGTAGTGAAGTAAATATCAATTGTGTATACAGAGCCTGGTCACTTCTCTGCCTGTTATTTTTATTCTTTGATGGGATGTGGGCATCATTGGCGCACTTACTATTTGTTGCCCATTCCTAATTGCCCTTGAACTGAGTGGTTTGCTGGGCCAGTTCAGAAGGCAGCTAAAAGCCAACGACACTGCTATGGGTCTGGAGTCACATGTAGGTCAGACCAGGTAAGGACAGCAGATTCCTCCCCCCGCCAAATCCTAAAAGGTATTCATGAACCAGACAGATTTTACCAACAGTGGATATATGATTATGACGGGAATAACTTTTAATCCCAGAATTTATTAAATTTGAATTTCTCCAGAAACTAATGTTACATTACCACAACATCACTGCCTCCTCTACTGTATTTTGAGTTTCTTGTCGTAGCAGTTACATAGCATGCAATGCACTGAGGGTGGCAGACTAATGATCCCAGAAGCAAGTGTTAGGACAGCACAGCGCTGAATCAATTTAACTAACATTCAAGCAGTCAACACTTTCATTAAAAATATCTCCCACAATGGCTTCAGTCAAGAGTTGACAACCCTAAGGTTCAAACCTGTATCTACCCCTAACCTTAGTGTGGCCTTTTATGTCTCAGTCTCTCATGGGGAAGAACAAAACCACCTGGGGAGAAATGTAAAGATCAGATATCAAAGGTTCTGGGTTACCACAGATAGTGACAGCGACTGTGTTGTTGGGACAGGCTCTACTGAGATCTACTGGAGTTGATTAATGCTTCAGTTTTGATGCACAACTGTAGACAGAGCTATTTCCTATTAATGTCTGCATATCTGAGAAATACCTACCACCACCTAAAGTCAGCCAGTTTGCTCAATTCAAGTACTACTGAGTAACATGTGGAAACTCCTAGCAGATGTCGTTATCATCATTTCAACAGATCCTTCCATGTGGCTAAACCTTTGAAGTTCGAATTAACACAATTTTCGCACAAAATCAAAACAAATTAAATGGTTGCATTTTCCTTTAGAGAAGACAATATAACAAAGTATTGAATGTTCCTCTGATTTTTCTGCATTATTTTACAGGAATTCTTAAATTTTAGAATAAAAGAAAAGGCTATTTGCCCCATCAAGACCACACAGGTCTTTTTCCATGTAACTAATGCCCAAATTTTTTCATGTTTCTATTTTTCAAGAAATGAGTAATTTTGAAATGATTTAAGGATTTAGCTTCAACAATAGTTTTTATTGTGGAGAATTTTACACTTCAGTTGCTTCTACAAGTAATGGCTTTTGCCTATCAGAAGTGGATCAATTGGTAGCAATTGAATCTCAAGGTTCCAGGTTCAAATCCCGTTCCAGGTATTGAGCAGAGAATTTATCACTGACCCACCAGATCAATACAGAGAGTGTGTGTCGCACTATCAAATGTGCCATCCCTTGGCTGAGATGCTAAACATATTTGCCTGCTTGACTGTGGATCAGGACAGCAGGGGTGCTACCTCAGAATACTTGCCAAGCGGTAAAGAAGCAACATTACTTTCTCTTACTCCTGACACCAGTAGTGCATCCAAAACAGAAAAGCTCATGATCAATAATTTGTGATGTCAAAGTCATGAAGGGTCTGGTTCAGAGAAACTGTAATGACAGAAGTGCCATAGGAACCAACAGGACTTACTGGATTTGATTTATTACCATGTACTTAAGTACAGTGAAAAGTTCTGTTTTGCGTGCAGTACAGGCAGATCATACCATAAAAAGATCATGGGGTGATAGAATACAGTGAGAGATACAAGGTTACGGCTGCAGAGAAGGTGCACAAAAAGCAAGATCAACATTAGATTTGAAATTTGAGGGGTTCCATTCAGAAGTCTAATAACTACCAGGAAGAAGCTGTTCTTGAATCTGTGTTTAAGTTTATCTTCTGCCTGACGAAAGAGTTTGCAAGAGATTATTACCAGGGTGGGAGGGATCTTGATGATATTGGCTGCCTTTCTAAACCAGCAAGAAATGTAGATGGTGTAATTATGTTGCAAGGATGTACTCCTGAAAAAAAATGGTGGAAGCAAATTCAATTGTAATTTTTGATATTCTCTATAAAAATATCTCGAGTGGGAGATACTTGCAGGACTATGGAGAAAAAGCAGATGAGTAAGAATAATCCAGCAGCACGTTTGAAAACAGTTCACTGCATGATGGGCCAAATGGCCTGTTTCTGTGGAGTAGGATTTCCAACATGCCATGGGTGTGCCTCATGTGTCCTGGTGCAGCAGTCATCATCCAGAGTCTAACCCGCCAGAGCACAGAAACAACCATCAGCACATCGTCCCGAGTGAAACAAAAGGACATTGTTGAGCTTTACAGAAGGCTGCGTCACTCAGCTCTCTAGTAACCAGTTTGTGTGGGAGGCTCAGTCTCCTTCAAAAATGGTTGGAAATAGCCAGTTTTGTCCTTTTGGCAGCTGCAGGACCTGTCCCTTTCAATGAATCCCAGAGACGACTGGAGCAGCCAGCTCTCACCTCCCATTGATTTTAAGGCCCAAGTTCTGAGCAGCTCAGCTACGGGCAATCTGTAAAAACCTTTCACATAAAGATCAATCGTCATTGACTGCAGTGGCAGGAAGAAAATGAACAATAGATGAGATACCATTGCAAACAGCCCCATTCGGTCAGAAACCAAGTTAACATTTGAAATAAATAACTCAAAATGCGAACCAGCTACAATTCCACTAATGGAGACCATTGCCCGCCCACTGTCCAGCCCGTCTGATTTCAATCAAATGAAGCCTCTCCAATAACTGGTCAAACTGACCTGGCAACAATGTTGCAGTGCTCCCAATACACCAGCCATAAATTTTCCTTTGTGTTTTGTATTTATATGGAAGAACCATTTATTTTAAGTAACTGTGCCTTGCACACCCACCAAACCCACGGCACTGTGTCACCCTCTATTGCTCACAGCACCATGGATACTTTGGCAAATTTATCCACGAGGTTCCAGATTCAACAAAAGATTTTCTGCCCTTCCCAATGGCTGAGCTAACTCGGTCTTTCCTCTGATGTGGGTGTGTTTCAATCTCTCACTCTCTGGACTGAGCAGCATCCTCGTCAACAGCAATGCAGGGAGTCTGGGACCAGTGTGCCTCCCACTGTTGTACTGGAGCTCCCTGACTGGGGCCTAGGAGTGGAGAGGAGCTTGGCCACTTACCAAATTCACTGCTGGGTGATCCAGGGAGAGGCTGAATAGGCTGGGAATATTTTCCCCTGAAGCGTCAGGGGCTGAGGGGTGACCTTATAGAATCATGAGGGGCATGGATAGGAAAAAGGTGAGGGAATCCAAAACCAGAGTGCCTAGGTTTAAGGTGAGAGGAAAAAGACTTTTTAAAAATACCCAAGGGGCAACATTTTTCACACAGAGTATTGCGTGTATGAAATAAGCTGCAGAGGAAGTGGTGGAGGCTGGTACAATGGCAACATTTAAAAAGGCATCTGGATGGCTATATGAGTAGGAAGGGTTTAGAGGGATGTGGGCCAAATGCTGGCAAATGGGACAAGATCAGATTGGGATGTCTGGTGGTGTGGATGGGTTGGAACGAAGGTTCTGTTTCTGTGCTGTGTGATTCTATGTGAATTAAAATCATTGAAACCAATATTATGCATTTGGCAGTGATGAAAGAAAGGTGTTCGAAAATGCTTTTGTAAGTCCAGGATGAGATGTGAAGCCTCAACAACACACTGACTCTTGGTTAGGTAGCTTGAGAGCTGCTTATTACTGGATTTAAAGAGTTTTGGAAGGCATTACTTGGTGATGCTTCCCTAGTGCTCTTCAAATTCTCTTTTAGCATTCCATTATGAGTAGCCCTATCTTCAGCTGCATGACCCTAAGTTCTGGAATTCTTTCCATAAATCTCTCTCCCTCTTCCTTTAAAACAACCTGAACTCCCCCAACGTCTGACCAAGCTTTTGGTCATGTGTATGACCACCAAATTTATATCCTTATGTAGCATATAAAGTGTCAAGTGTCGTTTGATCACTTCCTTTGAGGATTCTTGGACATTGGACTATAACAGGGGTGCTGCATAACTATAAGTTGTTCAAAATGTTTGGATTCACAGGTCGTTCTACTATGAAGTAGGTTTTGTGAAAACGAATTTGCTCTAACATAATTGACGAATTGGGAACGTTTCTAAAGCACAAACATTTAACATGTATGTGGGCTATAACACAATTACATTGCCAACACTTTGAGCTCTGCTTCTAAACCGTGATCTTTCTATAACACAGAGTTGCACATGAACACAACCATTGCATTGTAGAAGGATTACCGGTATTTGTTGCACAAACTAGGTACACACACCTTCAACCACACAGCAACTTGTTACAAGATTGGTAATGGAATGTGGGTCATATCAAACTCAGTTCTCTCTTTTCAAAAATAATCATTTAGAAAATGACTGAACAAACCCAACCAAACAGTTAACGAAACAAAGATAATTAAGTAAATCTGAGCTATGAGTTTTAACAAAGCTGCACAAAGTCAATCACTGGTTCCCCGGGTTGTTAGCTATTTAGCCTTTTGGTGACTGGCCAGTTCTTATTCCAATCATAACTTCATCTGTGAAAAGGTCAGGTGAACCATCAATCTGCATTAACCATGGGCTGTGATATGGTACACCCCAGGGATCTCTGTCATCTGATGACTTTTAATGGTTTTCCAGTATATTCTGCACAGTTGCTGGGAACAAATGCTTTAATGTTCCAGGAATAATCCTTGGTGCCCCGGACAGAGGGGAGAGAATCTGTATTCATGGAGATAATGTCTATTCAGAGAGTGAGAGATTTCCAACCTCAGGCATGTGTGTGATCTGAGAAATCCTCCGATTCCATTTCTTGGCCCTCAAAAATGCACAGGCTATGGTTGGACTGGACCGGACATTAAAAAGCTGAAACCCAAACCAAGCCAGATACAACTAGGCTCAGCCCAGATTTTAAAGGAAGTGTGATAATGAACATAAAGTCTTCCTGGAGGACGGGAGATCAGACACGTGACATTTTCTTCCTGAGACTGGAGTCTTGTGGGTCCATCATCATATTCATCAAGAATTCATTCTTACACCAGAATTCCTTATTTGAACATGTCTCGGGTATAAATGGAAGAATCTTTTGCATTTTTATAGCGATTCCACCCCACCCCCCCACAAACAATCACAAGATTGACAGTGAATGAAGTACTTTTGAATTAAATGCAGCCAACTTGCATGTAGACAAATAACATTTTCGATAATGACCAAATCATGAGAGCTTTTTGTCATGATCGAGGGATTGGTCAGGATACTGGTGATCACTCCCCTAAAATAAGACCATCCAATTTTTTATGTCCATCTGAGATGGTGGATGCAGTGTCAGTTGACAGTGCATTCAAAAGACATCATCTCCACCAATGCGATGCTCCCTTATACACTGAGGCACTCCCTCACTCCAAACCCTCCACCACTGCGTCCCTCCCTTGGTAGCGACCCCCCCCCCCCGCCAGTGCCACACTCCCTCCATAGCGACCCTCCGCCAGTGCGGCAATCCCTTGCTACTGACTCCCCTGCCAGTGTGGCACTCCCTCAGTACTGAACCCCCGCCAGTGTGGCACTCCCTTAGTACCGACCCCCTGCCAGCGCGGCACTCTTTCAGTTCCAATCCTCCGCTAGTGCATCACTCCTTCAGTACTATACTGGAGTATGGTAAAAACAATGACTGCAGATGCTGGCATCCAGATTCTGGATTATTAGTGCTGGAAAAGCACAGTTCAGGCAGCATCCGAGGAGCAGGAAAATCGACGTCGATTTTCCTGCTCCTCAGATGCTGCCTGAATTGCTGTGCTTTTCCAGCACCACTAATCCAGAACTATACTGGAGTATGTCAGCTTGGAAATCTGAGCTCAAATTTTTGGAAGTCAACTCTGAACCTTGAGACTCTGGAGTAAAGTGTGGACCTGACTGAAGCACAGCTGAACAATTTAAGTTGAGTTTAATCAAAAGCTTGAAATTTTCAGTTCGAGTAGAGATTCCTTTTTTTTAGCTAAAGGAGGACAAGCTGAATCTGTTTAGTGAGTAAATGGAGAAAACTCCATCAAACACACACTATCTTTAAGCTGCAGACATGGACATCCCCCTTATCTCTGTAAAGACAGCTCTTGAATTCTGAAAAGAAGTTCTTCAGAACTCAGTTGTGATACTGATACAGAAACCCTACGTTTTAGCAGGCATTACATCTGCTGCACATCATAATCATTACAGCCCTATGGTCCAGATAGGATTAATAATAGAAATGCATCACCATTCGTAGGAGAAACTGAAATACCTCTGGTCTGTCTCATCACTCAATTAGACCATGAAGGATTTGTATCTTAAATCCATCTGCTATGGTTCTAGACACCGGGTGGCACGGTGGCTCAGTGGTTAGCACTGCTGCCTCACAGCACCAGGAACTCGGATTCGATTCCGGCCTCGGGCAACTGTCTGTGTGGAGTTTGCACATTCTCCCAGTGTTTGTGTGGGTTTCCTCCGGGTGCTCCGATTTCCTCCCACAGTCCAAAGATGTGTAGGTCAGGTGAATAGGCCCCCACCCCAGTCTGACCTATCACCCTCACCTTGACCTCTTTCCACCTATCACATTTCCGACACCCCTCCCCCAAGTCCCTCCTCCCTACCTTTTATCCCGATCCTCCGCCCTTGAACTTCCACTTCCCGATCCTCCGCCCTTGAATCCCGCTCTTCCAACCGCCACCAGGACAGAACCCCACTGGTCCTCACCTACCACCCCACTAACCTCCATGTACAGCGCATCATCCGCCGTCATTTCCGCCACCTCCAAACGGACCCCACCACCAAGGATATATATCCCTCCGCTCCCCTATCAGCATTGTCTTCGTGGGTGGGAAGTGTGGCTGTCAGTGTGTTTGTGTGTGTCGTTACGTGTGTCTGTCTGTCTGTGTCTGAGTCTGTCTGTGTATTTGTTTCTGTGTCTGTGTGTGTGCGTGCGTGTGTCTGTCTTGAAAGAGTGTGGTGCTGAAGAAGCGCAACTTTTCAAGCAGCATCCAAGGAGCAGGAGAGTCGAAATATCGAGCATAATCCCTTCATTAGGAATGAGGCTTGTGGGTCAAGGGGTCTGAAGGATAAATGGAAGGGGGTGGTGCTGGGGAAAGTATCCCCCCCGCCTGTCTCAGTCAAATCCATCAAATTCAGCACCGCCTCCCTAACCTGCAATCTTCTTCCCGACCTCTCCGCCCCCACCCCAATCTGTCCTATCACCCTCACCTTGACCTTTTTCCACCTATCACATTTCCGACGCCCCTCCCCCAAGTCCCTCCTCCCTATCTTTTATCTTAGCCTGCTGGACAAACTTTCCTCATTCCTGAAGAAGGGCTAATGCCCAAAACGTCGATTCTCCTGTTCCCTAGATGCTGCCTGACCTGCTGCGCTTCTCCAGCAACACATTTCCATCTCTACCTTTTATCTTAGCCTACTGGACAAACTTTCCTCATTCCTGAAGAAGGGCTTATGCCCGAAACATCGATTCTCCTGTTCCCTGGATGCTGCCTGACCTGCTGCGCTTTTCCAGCAACACATTTTCAGCTCATTCTAAATTGTCCATAGTGTTAGGTACATTAGTCAGAGGGAAATGGGTCTGAGTGGGTTACTCTTCGGAGGGTCGGTGTGGACTTGTTGGGCCAAAGGGCCTGTTTCCACACTGTAAGGAATCTAATCTAATCTAATCTAATCCCTCAACACCTCCTACCTAATAACCATCTACCTTTTATTTTAGGGGTTTGGAATGAAGAGGTGCCAGATAGTTCTAGATGTGTATGAAGAGATGTTACACAACAGCACCCTGAAAGGTCTGGAAATGTGATGGTTAACTTCTTTGTTCTCAAACTTACAGTGCAAAAAAGATGTTCTTTCTGATTACCTGCTGAATCACTCAATGATCATGAACACATGATTGAGGTCACTATTTAATCTTCTTTAGGTCAAGGGAAGACAAGCCTAATCTGCACAACCTGCAATCATAATTTAAGCCTTTTAGCCTGAACTGCACTGTCTGCAACAAAGCAGAGAAAAGCCACTTGACAAGATGAGAGCACCCCTTTAAAAATAGATTTTGTCATAAATGAGGTCAGGCCTGTAAAGTGTGCTTCTGTGAATCAAGTACATTTTTGAGTCAGCTATTAAAGCTGGATAGTTGGTAATATTTTATGCTTCCAATTTGACTTTCTGCTTATGGTGTGCATGAATGTTAAATCCTATACAATGGAAACCCATTTGGGACGTTAGAAATCTAGTCTTGGCTCTGAATGTGACTTGGAGTAGGGAGATGTGAATTGATCTGGTGAGTTTTACATTAGAGTTGGACATAGGTTTACAGCAAAAAGCAAAAAAATGCTCCAAATCTTACTGCTCCCAAGCCATTAAAGGAATGCTTCTAATTGCAAAGATGGTCTCCATATGTTTCTGTCTTTTCACAGAGTGGCCGTCCAGAAGCGTGTAAAAATCCTTCCAGTTATCACAACTTTTACATAAAATACCACATTTCGCAGTTGAGAGTCAAATCAGGTAACGATGACAGATTTCCTTCTCCCAAGACCATTAAACGAGGTGGGGTTTTATGACAATTCATAATAGTTTCATGGTTACCATTGCTGAGTACAGTTTGCATTTCCAAAATCATTAATTGGATTTCAACTCAGTCAGACTCTACTAAGGTGTTGGAACCAGTGTCTCTACAGCATTAGCCTAGGCCGCTGGATTACATTACCATTGCACCATTATCTCCCTCATAGGTTTACAGCTCTTAATATTTCAGAAATTTAAACGCATAGAATTGAACCCAAGCTTTTTGTTGGGAATGAATCACATTTCAAATCCAAACTACAATGCTCATCCAAGCTCAAAGCAATTCCTTATTAAATGTCCCTCATGAAAAATGGAAAAGACTTTTGTCTACTTTATTGCTGTAACAACCATCTTCTCCACTTATTCAATAAACTGCTTCGCTGTTCGAGAGGAGCCATTGAAGATCCCTAGGTGGCCAAAACATTTTCAAATGCCTTGAATAAATTTCCTGACAAAATACTTCCCAAGACACCAATCCCTGACAACTGAAAATAATTTGTTCAAATGAGGTCTTCATGCTTAAATTTTAGATTTAAACCTACAGCTCCCAACTGCAATCAGGCTTGCAAGACAGCCCCTCAGATAGAAGAAGGGAAACTGAAAATGAAGGAGAATTCATTCATACCCCAACCATATCTGAAGACCGCTAAATATTAATGGTGACTACAATTGTAAAGTACCACTCTAGTTACAAATGCACATGGGATTGTTCAGAATTTGTTAGAGGGAGGAATTAATTGCAAACCTTTCTTTCTTCTATAGAACAACATGGTCAAAGCAATGGGAGCTGATGTCTTGTGTCCTATCACGATCTCCCCCATACTGCTGTTTAAGTTTGTAATCTCGGCCATTTCTGTGACAATGCAAAACATATAATTTACATCTCCAATATTGAAAAGCAACTTATATTCACATATAAATTTATATATCAATTTATATTTAGGAGGCAGCAGTGGCCTAGTGGTATTATCATTGGACTGAGACAGGATATCAACTCATGGAACGTTTCAGGGAACATCTCTGGGACACATCCACCAAATAACCCTACCGCCCTGTGGTCGATCACTTCAACTCCCCCTCCCACTTTGCCCCATGACATGCAAGTCCTGGGCCTCCTCCACCGCCAAATCCAAACCACCTAACAACTGGAGGAAGAAGACCTCAACTTGCACCTTGGGACACTCCAACCATATGGCATCATCATCAATTTCACCAGTTTCCGCATCTCCCCTCCCTCACCTCATCCCAGATCTAACCCTCCAACTCAGCACTTCCCTCTTGAACTGTCCTGTAAATCTTCCTTCCCATCTATCAATTCCACCCTCCCCTTTGACCTATCACCATCACCCCCCCACCTCCATCGACCTATCAACTTCCCAGCTATCTTCCCTTTAGCCCCACTCCCAACCTCCTTTTTATCTCTCAGGCCCCTGCCTTCCCTCCTACATTTCTGATGAAGGACTTATGCCCAAAACGTCCATTCTCCCGTGCCTCAGATGCTACCTGGCCTGCTGTGCTTTTCCAGCGCCACACTTTTCGACCATTAATCCAGAAACCCAGATAATGTTCTGGGGACCCAGGGTTCGATTCTCGCCATTGCAGATGGTGGAATTTGAATTCAATAAATATCTGGAATTAAAAGTCTAATGCATGACCATGAATCTATTGTCGGAAAACCCAATCTGGTTCACTAATGTCCTTTACGGAAGCAAACTGCCATCTTTACCTGGGCTGGCCTACATGTCACTCCAGATGTACAGCAATGTGGTTGGCTCTGAACTGCCCTTGGGGAAATTAGGGATGGGCAATAAGTGCAATGAGTTAAGTTATATGTAGTCTGATCATAAAGGAAAATAGAGAAGTGTAGGGAGGGCACTCCAGAGCTTGAGACCTGGGCAAGTCAATGCATAACCACCAGTAATGGAATAATTAAAACTAACGATACACAGGAGGCCAGAATTAAAGTGCAAATATTTTGGAGGGTTGTAGAGATGGAGAAGATTACTGAGTAAGGGAGAAGTGAGCTTTAAATAAACTTGGAGAACAATGGTGCAAATTTTAAAGGCAAATGTTCACCATTACATGGTGACCTCCAAGGAGCCCACAGTGATGTCATAAGTTACGAGGCCTGTGGTCTTTCTCTAAGGCAGAGATACCTCATTTCAGACTGAGTGTCCTCACTATTTGCAGGCTGAGGAGAAAACTTAAGCTGGGATCTCGACTCTTCAAGTTGTTTGGTGCCCTTTGTTGGAAGGCACATTTGTGTGAGCAACTTTTGAATTTAGGATAATACTTGGATGTGCTGGCCTTGATGATTAGACAGTCTACTGTCACATGCTGTAAAGGTGTGCATCACCATCAGACTACTGGGTCTGTAGAATGGGACCTGGTCAGTTTGTGATATATTAATATTTGGATTTACAGGCATGAATAGTGAGGTCTGACATTAGAGTCATAGAGATGTACAGCATGGAAGCAGACCCTTTGGCCCAACTCATCCATGCCAACTAGATATACTAAATGAATCTAGTTCCATTTGCCACCATTTAGCCCATATCCAGATGTCTTTGAAAATGTTGTAATTGCACCAGCCTCCATCACCTCCTCTGGCAGCTCATTCCATTATATAGTTAAATCATTTTTATTCTTTGGACCTCTCTACTGTTGAAGCAGTGCACTATGGGTAGGAACCAAGCAGCTTATTGATGAAGTATCATGTCCCACCTGCCTCCGAAGTGTGTAATAATATCTGAACAATTTTATTTGATAATATCTATCTTTAAAATCTTTGCTGCAAACAGAGGGTCCCTGAATGGGAAGTTGAAATTATTGTATCGATATTTGATGTGTTTTTATCTTTATTCTCAGTTATATCAAACACTTATTTAATTAATTGTTGTTGTCCTAAACATAGCATGCCCTTTGAACTGGTGGTGAAGAGAATCCAAAGCAAAAACACTAAGTATTACTCTGAAAAGCATATAGTCCCTTCTACCTTATAGGCTTAAATCCTGCAACAATCCCAACGACTATCAAAACCTCTCACAGCCACACAGTTTTCTCAGTCAGGTTTAACCCCATGCATGATTAACACGGTATTGGATTTTAACATAAGCAGCCACACATGCACATCTACATCTACAGACACAAGTGAAGTCAGACAAGGCTTCAGTGTCATTTCAAAGGAAATCAATTTAGAGAGCAAATAGCTTTTGAAAGCCAGATGTAAAAAAGTGTCTGGGAGCAAAAAAATGCAAAGAGAGAAAAATGTCAGCTGGCTCAAGGTACTTCCCCTCTGATGGCTGCGAATATCATACCAGCTATCAATCCATATTCTTCCAGATCAGAAATTCATACTTTGGCTTTCTGCTCACTTTTTATGAAGCTAATTGCTCAGTGCATGTAACTCATCAACAGAGACCAAGGATCACTGGCAAAAACAGAGCTGATTAATTAAAAACATAGCTCTTGGGAAAACAAATGAAGCAACAAATGCTCTAAACCAGCATTTCATCAGTCATATAGATGCTGGATTGGTTTGGCAGATGGTTTTGGGGCTATCCTCCCTGGATTTGAAAGATCTAAAGTAACAAACATGCAAATTCAAAGCAGACGTAGGCCAATTCAACTCCTCAAGTCTTCAAGAAGATCATGGCTGATTGGATTGCAACCTCAAATCCAAACTCCTCCAACACCTCTGATAACCTTTCACCCACTTTGCTTAATTAGAGTATATCCAGTTCAGTCTTAAAAATATACAAGGACTCAATTTCTGTCACATTTTCAGGAAGAGTTCCAAAAACACACACAGAAAAACTTTGATTCCTCTCAGTTTTAAATGGATATCCCTTAAGCATTGGTCCGCATTGCAGTATCCTAATCCTAGCTAAATGATTATGAAAAAAAGTGCAATGCTCAATAAAGTGCAGTGTATTACAGATATAATAGCTGCTATCTCACAGAGATGATGTGGACGTGTCGGTGTTGCACTGGGATGGACAAAGTCAGAAGTTACACAACATCAGGTTATAGGCCAACAGGTTTATTTCAAACTATAAATTGAATTTTCACCTGATGAAGGAGCTTAGAAAGTTTGTGATTTCAAATAAACCCGTTGGGACTATAACCTGGTGTTGTGTGACTTTGGACTTTGTCCACAGAAATGAAAGAGAGAAAGGAATGCGCGCACACACAGTATGAACTCTCTCCACCTGGGATTCATTCCAGTCGTCTTCATACAGTAGAAGCAAGGCTTCCAGGCACTGTTTTTTTTGCCACAATAACATTCAGTCTGAATTTATTATCCTTTTGACAGTTCAATCCCTGTTTTTCTGCTGAACTTCACACTATTTTATAACAGGTCCCAGACATAATACTCTTTCCGGGCCTTTTGAAATTAATGATGTATTATCCTCTTTGTGAATTCTCCTAACTGAACCAGCTGGAAGACACTAAGCTGTTTCAGAGTTTCTCTACTTCATAGTGTTTGTGCTTTCACATTCCATTCATTTCTACAAACTCTAAACCTATCAATTCAATCAGGCTTCCGCTATGTCCGTTCGAATTTGGGCTCTCCCATTAGTCAACAATAACAACTGTTAATCACTGGCTACAGATTGCCCTCATGTTGGTACCAAGCCCACTCTCATGGCTGAAGCATGGTGCATCGGCATGTAGGGGCATATGAGTGTGTGGCAAAAAATAAAGAAACAGGAATGGAAATTTCCAACCACTTTCCATCAATAATCCTTTCTACTAATTGCTGTTAACACAAGTTAAATGCCAAATCGTTTCTATGAATTGAATTCAGTGATCAAGGAAAACTTGTTTAAAAAGAAAATTAGTTACAAATTGCACACAGTGGAGGAAATTATGACATTCTGCGATAATGTAAGTTGGATATTGTGATATCACTAGAGACTAATAACTTCTGAAGAGAAATCTGAACTAGCAGAAGAAATGACGTGACAAGCTTTCACATTTTGTATCTTTTGTGATAACAAGTGACTAAAAAACACTATTGACTTAATACTATTATCCTTTTACAGGAAACCTACACATTAAACTGTAGGCTTTAAGTTTTAGCATGACTGAAAATCCCCTAAGGTTTTACTTTACGCTATTCTTTAAGTAGATACTTCATCTTCCAGGAACCAGTTTAAAACTGTTTTCAGCTCCCAATGGCTTGCTTCATTTTCACTTTCCCAACTGAGTCACTTGTTATTCCAGAACTGCTTTTCACTGAGGATTGTGGTATAAATCCCTTCCTTTACTTCCAAACTAGATGGATCTTCCAGCATCTTGTAAATGCTTACAAACTGAATCTTCCATCTGTGCACTAGCCACTAATTTGGCTAATAACGTCAGCAATTTTCTCTGTTTAAGATTCAGTCAGTCCTGCACCCATACCAACATTCCCTTTAAGCTGGGTGCCTGTAAACTGGCTGAGAGGTTCTGTTCTCGTTGAGGCTTTAGCTTTTTGCCTTCGGGCTGCGGGGGGGGGGAGAGAGCCAGTATTGCGCGTGAACCTCAGGAACTCCAGGAGCATCGCTGAAGACAGCACAAAACAAATGGTAAACTTCTATCTGTCAATACGCATGTGTTTATAAGGAAGTCTGCAACCAGAGCTCTTCCTCTGCCCTCTCTCCTCAGGCAATGTGAAATATGTAATATTACTAATATATCATTATCATAGATTCTATATATTTGCTCCCAAGTTCTCTCTGGGAAATAAACAGTAGTTTAGAGCAGAGTTTAAACTCAATACCTATGTTATCTTTATGGCATTTTGGGAGACTCAAGGTCTACTCATGGTACACTGAGGACATTGATTCCAAGTGGAAATACCTTCAGTAATTTTGAGTTTTCCTTTGATCTCTAAAGAGACAATTATTGTTCAGCAAACTCCACAACACATCACATGACCCGTTCACTTACACCAAATTTAAAGAGAAAGTTTGAAAAAAAGAACTTCATAATTGTAGCAGTATTAACCAGCTGATTATCCATTTTATATCTCTCCCCATTTTTATTTCTATCAGCCTCAACAGACATATAATTTGGAAGTGAGGTCAAACAGGCTGCTATTCAAATTTTCACACAAATTCAAAGTTATCTTCAGTAACTTTCGCTCTGTTTATTGAGATAGTGCAATAAATTAACAGCGTGCTTCACTCAGAATTCTGTCTCATCCAATAAATATCGGTTGCGTCGTGAAATAAAATCCTTGCACTTCACTTCACAACTGCACGGCCTTCAAAGGGCACAGCATTCTCTTGCCACTCGATGGCATTTCTCACTTTGGAGAGTGGCTGCAGATTGAAACATTGCTGAGCTTATGCAATAGGTCCAGTAACAGACTGGAAAACCAAACCGGATTGCTCAGTCAATGTGGACCGAATTCTACAACTGTCTGCAATAACACTTTTATTCCATTTAATTGCAGCAGTGAGGGAGCTCCCTGGTCAATTGATTTTGCAATTGGCAGAATGGCATGCTCTGCAAATCACTGAATGAAAGCCACTCATCCATTTTTTTTTTATTAACTCCCCTCCCATGGTCTACTACTTATTCTCCTGCTCAACTGAGGCATGGATTGGCCCAGCAGTAGTAATTATACCAGGCACCAGTGCTAATTTGTACCTCAGCCAGACATTTGTAATACTACAGTGAGCAGCGCAGAAGACATGCCCATCAATTGTTCTCAACTGTCCCTCAGCATGAATTATTTATTGCAGCGTCCTTGTGCGAATTGCTCAAAAGCATCAGATGTGCTTCTGCAGGGAGAAAGGGGACTGATGAATAAGTTGAGGAAGAGGAGCTGGGCAGCAACCAAAAATGAACTAACATGTTGAGTCAATGACCTTTACCTGATCCTAACAACTCCCGTCGTCAAAACAGGCACAACACAATCTTAATTTTCTATCCAAACAAAATGGAAATATCTCGATGCGATGAGCTGCAGAAAATTCCCATGGGAAGTGTGTACAGCACAATATTGAAAAAGCCTTACAAAAAATAGTGTTGAAATTTAATTTTAGAGATTAGTGATATTAAAGGTCGGCACATTAGCTCAGGCAGAAACTTTAAACAGGAGAGATTTGGACCAATTATGAGAACCACACGGTTGTTCAATAATAGAAAGAGTGAACAGCTAAGGTCTGTTCCCCAGGGTAGGGGAGTTCAAAGTTAGAGGGCAAAGGTTTAAGGTGAGAGGGGAAAGATTTAAAAAGGATCTTAGGGGCAATGTTTTCATGCAGAGGGCGGTGCGTGTATGGAATGAGCTGCCAGAGGCAGCGATGGAGGTGGGTTTAGCTACGACATTGAAGTCATCTGGATAGGTAGATTAATAGGAGGGGTTTAGAGGGATATGAGCCAAATGCTGGTAAGTGAGACTAGATTAGGTTGGGATATCTGGTCAGCATGGACGAGTTGTACCGAAGAGTTTGTTTCCGTGCTGTACGTCTCCACTTTCATCCTGACAAGATAGCTTCAGGCACTCTGCTCATCCGTTATCATTAGTTCCATGATGTTTTAATCACCAGTAATCAGTTTTCAATGCAAGTAACATATTAATATCCTATCGTGACTGAACACATAATTCAAAATCTATTCAAAAGGTTCCTGTCATCTTGAATGCAATCACAGAGGGTAGCTAGGTCTGTCACTGCTTGCAATAATCTTTAGATCCCATTAAAAATGGAATCCTGACATTTGCTTACACTGTGATTTGATATATATTGTTTTGATCATCAGTGCAATGCAACTCAATCAATTACTAATCCCTAATGAAGAGGTGCCAGTTTAGTGGCAACAGCTTTGTTATGGACAAGACCAAACCCCCTCAAAATATATTAAGAAGATAGTCTAGACCCTACCCTTTTATTATAAAAGGGTAAGTACAAGGCATTGTGTTCCAGATGCCATTCAATTGGTCAAATTGCCAGGTTTGAGACAAAACGCACTTTATCCATACACTATGGTTAAAATACAAACAAAACAAATATGCAAGTAGAAAATGGTTTAACTATCAAATTGCTTAACAAAATAATAGCTGTATTAACTATTACTAATTAACTGTTTTAATATAGTAACATCCTATTAACACACCCTTGGCAAAAGGGTAAAATTTTATATCTAACATGCAATTTCATCAGCAGGAACAGAACCTCAGCTTTTAGTTATGAGAGAGTGAGGAATGAAAACTCCCACATCCAGCTTGAAGATCCCAGTAACAGCTACTGAAAGCTAAAATTTGAAAAAAATTCTGGCTCTGTGGGAGCGTGACCCCACCCATTCAGGCTGCCTCTACCGTTCCTATTTTAAAACTCCAAGGCGTCACAAGCTGTTTATTGGCGTTGGAGCTGACTGCTCGGTATCTCCGTCTCAAACTTTTTTTCATAACAAAAACCTGAACAAAATACACCTCTTAAAGCCATAGTATTGTCATAACTTTGACAAAGTCCATATTTTGTCCCAGCCTTTGTGCTACAGTGGAAAGTTAATGATTGGTCATATTAATTAATAAAATGAACTATTCATGATCTTCCAGGAGCATCATTAGTTTTGCTGTCTTGGGAGATGACTATGCAGTCTTGGAGAGAAAACCAATCATTCATTAAGATCCAGGCTTTGCTTGTGGGAAAATAGATTGAAAATTAGAGTCCATTTTTCAGCTGTGCCCATTATATTCCTTCCCATCATTGTACACTCAACATTGCTTATTCGTGTTCAGAGAATATATTTCACCTTAAATTACACACCACATTTGTGGCAGCTATTACACTTTCTACTGTTAAATTCACAGGCTCAGTGGAAGTTTGCAGTATCAGTGGAAGGTAATGGTAAGAGGTTCACTACCCATGTTACAGCATGGTGGAACACATGAGTAGCAATGGAATATTTTGTTCTTGCTCTTCACAGTTCAATCAAGATTTGGAGGAGCTGGTGTTGGACTGGGGTGTACGAAGTTAAAAATCACACAACACTAGGTTATAGTCAAACAGGTTTATTTGGAAGCACAGCTCCTTCATCAGCTGGTGACGAAGGAGCAGTGCTCTGAAAGCTAGTGCTTCCAAATAAACCTGTTAGACTACAACCTAGTGTTGTGCCAGTTCAATCAAGTTTCTGTGGTGAGGCACTAAGCAGCATTCAAGGGCTGCTTCTGAACAGGAGGGTTTAGAATATAGAGCAAGATTCATTGCTCAGACCCTTTAGTGTCCAACCTACAAGGCAATAGTAAAAGAGCCACATACCCACGTTCAGCCAGGATTCAAGAGGACTGTTGTCCTGGAGAAATCCATCAGTCACTAATCTGGTCACCACATTACTGGAAGGGTGTGGAGGCTTTGAAGGTGGTGCAGAAGAGGATGCTGCCTGGATTACAGGGTATGAGCTATAAGGAGAGGGTACAAAACCTCAGATTGTTTTCTCTGGAGCAGCTGAGGGTAGACTTGACAGAAGTCTATAAAATTATAAAAGCATAGATAGAGTTGACGGTCAAAAACTTCTTTCCCCCAGAGTTACAATGTCTAATACTAAGGGGCTTGCATTTAAGGCAAAAGGGGGAAAGTTCAAAAGGAGTTTTTAGGGGCAAGTGTTTTACACAGAGAGTGGTAGGCGTCTGATGCATGCTGCCAGGAGTAGTGATGGAGGCAAATATGACAGGGGCATTTAAGGGACTTTTAGATTAGCACATGTATATGCAAGGAATGGAGGGATGTGGGCCAAGGGCAGGCAGAAGGGATTAATTTAATTTGGTGACATGTTCAGCACAACAGTGTGGGCCGAATGGCCTCTTCCTTGGCTGTACTGTTCTATGTTCTTAACCTCAGTTGAAAAGGAAGCCTGAGCTGCAATGACAGATATATTTGATTCATTTTCATATACATCATTGCCGTATCTTACCCAAAATGCAGGACCTTTGGGTTAATGACATCATATAGCAACTGTTCTAATGATAGCAGGACCATTCCCTTTAAAGGTTGCATCTTACTTTTATACAATCACTGAATAAATATTTCTGTGTAAGATATAAAACACGTGTCGGGAAGTTCTGTGATTAAAGGATGAAAAGTGTTCATAGTCAAGGGCACCAGCACCTTCGCTGCCAGTTGCCAAATTTTACTAATAAAAGCTGCCAAAGCAATTGCTTCTAACTGCTGATTCGGCCGTTCTCCAGTCTGGAAGGCTGTCAACTCTTCTGGTCATGTGAGGACTGAGAGGTACAGTCAATGGTAGGTCTCTTGGACTCTGTTTGAACCCTGTCTCTTTCTGCTGCTGTAGATATTAGTGCAAAATGGTTTGGCTAATGTGGCGTAATTTGCAAATTATTTTTCTAAAAGGGAAATGTGGACTATAATGGATTTGGCTGACCAAGCCTCTGTGGTTAGTACAGTCCACAAGTCCTGCCATGTGACAGTTCAGAGATCTCAAGGGTGTCTGATGTGGGCAATGGAAGCATCAGTGGCGCAGCTGTGATAGTTTGAAGCTGGTGTCTGAGGCACACTGGCAAGGTAATATCGAGCCAGCATTACACCGTGATTGATTCTGCAACACCTTTAATGCTGAAAATATGTTGTGTAGTACATTTCAAAATGTATCTCAACATGAACACTAATGTACAATCTAAAGAATTAGATCAATGACCAGACTAAAGGTTAAAGGCACCACTTGCTACAGTTAAAAGATTTGTATGAATACAGGTCCATCATATGAATACAGGTTAGGGCGGCACGGTGGCACAGTGGTTAGCACTGCTGCCTCACAGCGCCAGAGACCCGGGTTCAATTCCCGCCTCAGGCGACTGACTGTGTGGAGTTTGCACGTTCTCCCCGTGTCTGCGTGGGTTTCCTCCGGGTGCTCCGGTTTCCTCCCACATCACAAAGATGTGCAGGGTCAGGTGAATTGGCCACACTAAATTGCCCGTAGTGCTAGGTAAGGGGTAAATGTAGGGGTATGGGTGGGTTTCGCTTCGGCGGGTCGGTGTGGACTTGTTGGGCCGAAGGGCCTGTTTCCACACTGTAATCTAATCTAATCATATCCTCAGGATGGCCTTAAGTGCTTCTGCTGCTCATGAACATCGTTCTGCACCTAAGCCATATAGAGCTGGAGAACCGGTAATTGATCTTAAGACAGTGGGATTGGTATGAGAGGGTAATGAGAAGGTAAACAGGATAGGGAACGCAAAGAAATGACAATGGGTGCAAAGAAAAAGCATATGTTTTCTGCTCCTGATCATTATTCAATGATGCCTCATTGATCATGCAAGGATATGTGGTATTGGGCAGGAGCAACATCAGGTAAGAGATGAACCTTTGAAATGAAAGAGATACAGCTGAATGTGACACCTTTTGTAATGAGGTAGACACAGGCCTTCATGCAGCTTCCACATGAAACACAACAACTTGGCAAAGTACTCAGTGGCTGCCAGTTCCTCCAGCTCTGAAGCCAACGTGCAATTCTGGCTTCAGAAATTAAATAGAGAAAATAAAATGGACAGGAAAAAATATACATATTATTGGACAAATCCCTCATTCATCAAGCATTGCAAGAGACTAACTTCAATTTCCAAATTTGAAGAGAATATTTGTCAAGTCAGGGATCAAGGGTGATAGACCAAGGTGATCAGATGAAGATAAGATACAGATCAGTTCTGAGGAAGGGGCACTGGACCTGAAATCTTAACTCTGATTTCTCTACACAGATGCTGTTGAGCTTTTCCAGCAATTTCTGTTTTTGTACCAGATTTCCAGCATCTACAGTGCTTTTGGTTTTTAATACAACCTAAGTGGATGGCAGAACCCGTTCAAAAGGGCCAAACTGCCTCTTTCTTTTCCAAAGTGAACAAATGCTTTCCATCTCATCCTTGATATAAATGATGTACGAAATTTCTTCCAAGACGTTTTACCCCAGTGCCTCACATCTTTTAAATGCTCCAGTTAAACTTCAGACCACCATTTTGAAACCTCCACTACATGGACCACTCAGATGTGAAGTCACAATTACAAGCCTCAAGATGGAGATAAATGCTAGAAATTTGATTGAAACACTTATACAATTTGCATTACAAAATAGGTCTTGATCTTAATCAATCCTAATCGCTACAAGTTGACTTGCTTTTAATCTAATGGATCATTATCATATCATTCATTGTTAAATTACATTTTCTCTCAAATAACCTATCATGCTCCTGCTACCAAGTTTGCAGTTCCTATCAATTTATTGTGACAAGCAGGGAGATGTCAATTAAAATGTCTTAACAAAAATGCAAGGAAATACTGCGTAAATAAATAGGTGCAGCAGAGCTGCTTCCATTGAGGCTGGCCACCTCACTGTTAATTTGAAATAGTTTACAGCATTAATGCATCATTATGTGGTCATTCGAAAGCATCATGGATCAGCAATCGATTTAATGTAGTTAGACTCAAACCAGACCTGACCTCTAAAAGTACCTAGTCTGTATGGTTTTCACCTTCATTTGGTCTTCTAAGGAATGGTTTTCAACGCACTAGCAAAGAGCTGTTGAACGTTCTTTGCCATGTACATGTATGGGATCAGTAACAAGTGTTGAATTCCTGCAAGATACTGAATGCAGGAATTTTGCAGGATGTAAAAGCTCTGGTTACTACATTGAAATTTCTGTACACAAAGTCCAAACACCACCTTTAAAACCTGAAAATTCTAGGGTAATGCAAAGATAGGAAATTCTCATGTATGCAAGATGGCTTGCGCCATTACAATAAGATCACAAAAATAAGAGTCATGTCACTCAGCAAAGGCATCATACTGGTGATGCACTTATTTGGATGAGGTCAGTGAGTCCTGTGCGTAGGATTCCATTCGCCGTGTTCAAGTAATTGAACTTTATTTGTACATTCACAGTCAGCTGGAAGCTCAGCCGAGAGGAAAGTTGGCCAACTATTCACATCACAATTTTGCTCCTTATTGCTTGAAGCAGGAGTCTAGGAGTGCTTTAGATGGATAAATGCAGCATCTCAGGGTCAGTCAGTGAAGCAAAAACAGATTGTCAAAACGGAGGAAGAAACAGCTAGTAGCCAGGAGAAACCAGGCCTTATTCTGTTGCATATTTGATGTGCACTGATCTGAAACAGGTTGGGACCTACTAAACACCAGATGTGCAAGGACACTGCTGCATTAATGTTGGCAGCATCTTTGATAAATTCAATAGAAAATGAGTCAGCTCTGAAGAAGAGTCATCTAGACTCAAAACGTTAACTTGCGCTCTCTCCACAGATGCTGCCTGACCCACTGTGATTTCCAACATTTTTTTTTGTTTTCAGTACAGATTCCAGCATTTGCTGCATCTTGGTCCCAATTTCTGATGGCCATTTATAATCATTTTACATTGTAATTCTGAACAATGATTTTGCTGGAAACTTCACTTTTCTTTCACTGTTGAGAGTTGTGCCATTAGCGAGGTAGCATTGTCATCTCTCTCTGATTGCTCTTGAAGACAATGGAAAGCTGCCTCCCTGAACCATTACAGTACACCTGGTGTACACCAACACTGCCATTAGAGAGGGAATTACACAGAGTTCTAATCCACTGATAGTGAAGGAATAGTAATCTACTCTAGCAGTTGTCATTCAGAGAATCCCCACAGTATGTAAACAGGCCATTTGGCCCAACAAGTCCACACCAACCCTCCAAAGCGTAACCCACCCAGACCCACACCTCTATTACTCTACATTTACCCCTGACTAAATGCACCGAACCTTACACGTCCCTGAACAGGATGGGGAATTTAACATGGCCAACCGGCCTAACCTGCACATCTTCGGATTGTGGGAGGAAACCCATGCAGACACAGGAAGAATGTGCAAACTCCACACAGACAGTCACCCAAGGCTGCAATCAAACCTGGGTCCCTGGTGCTGTGAGGCAGCAGAACTAACCACTGAGCCACCATGCCACCCTCTTTGTGGAGGGGAACATGAAGGTGGTGGTGCTCCCAGGCATCTGATGCCCTTGTCATTCCAGATGGTAGAGGTCAATGATTGAAAGATGCCATGAAGCAGGTTTGCCAACTCATGTACAGCAATAAACACAGCTGGCATTGTGAACTAGTAGTGGAGGGAATATTAACAGTTAAGATAGTTGGTAGGGTGCTCTGTACTGAATAGTGTAGAGTTTAGAAAAATGTATTTGGGACACCCAGGCAAAGTAGAGACTTTTCCATCACATTCCTGACATGTCTCTTGTAGATAGTGGACAGGCTATGAGAAGAGAGTGCAAGTTACTCACTGCACAGTTCCCAGCTTCTGAACTGCTCTTGTAGTTTGACTAATAATAAGGCTGTAACAACTTAGCTTCTGACATACGACAATTTCCAGAGTGTGGATAGTGGAGGATTAAAGAAGGATAATGGCATTGAACATCAAGGGGAGATGGTTCGATGACTCTTGATGGAGTTGGGGAGATGGTCATGACCATCAGGTGGTAATAGATTAGGATCAAGCATATGGATCACCCATTACAACTAAACGATATGCTGAAACCCACTGGCTAGACTCCTTTGTAAAGAATGGTGAATTGTGCATGGTCCACGTGGTTAACAAGAACCTTCAGAATCATACCCCATGAAAGAGCCAGAAAAGAAAAGAAACAGATCAGAATGTCTGCAGCACATTTCACAACCTCAAGCTAGTAATAGATGCACAGAGTGTAACAGCCAGGTAATTACACAAAATCTATAGAATGTTAGAATTGCTTGTAGTTTAGCAGGAAATTAGCTGGTTTGATGTAAAAACGGTGGAGGAGTCAGTGATTTGGTGATGGGAAAGTCATTTGGTTCACTTCCAGATGAATTTTAAAAAAAGGGTAACAGTTGGGATGTGGGTGTGGGAAGAGCTGGAACACTGAATAGTTGTTAAACTCTATCCAGAAAGAAAGGTATCTTCATTTCTATTTCACTGACTGGAACTGATTGACATTGGAAGCAGAAGACAATTACCTGAAAGTGATGAAAAGAAAATCAGATTCCAGCCTCGGGGGATTGTGTGGAATTTGCACATTCTCCCTGTGGGTTTCTTCCAGGTGCTCCAGTTTCCTCCCACAATCTAAAGATGCGCAGGTTAGATGGATTGGCCATGATAAATTGCCCATAGTGTTCAGGGATGTGTAGGTTAGCCACAGGAAATGCAGTGTTACAGTGATAGCGTGTGGGGTGGGGGGGGGCAGGGGTTGAGTCTGGGTGGGATGCTCTTTTGAGTGCTGGCATGGACTTGTTGCACCAAATGGCCTGTTTCCACACTGTGGGGAGTCTATAGACTCTAATCTACAGAAGTCAGAACCTTAAAAAAAACCTTGGAAAACATTCATTCCCAGCATTCAGTTGTGACATAAGCAATGGATGCAATGTGAAATGACCAGATATAGGCTGAAAGCATCAACATGAAACACAAACCATAATTAATAGGACTGAGGAAAGAGATACCTTGTGCAAGTGAAACAGACAGCAGGAATTGAGCAACCAATACAGAATAATGAACTCCAGGATCATCTAAGGGAGTATGGTCAATCGGTATGGCTCAACATATCATCATGCAATGAATTGTCTTACATCAAATAACAAACATTTCAAAATTATGCATGCTATAAAGGGTTTAGAAGTAGATGATGCTAGTGATCAGGCAGAAAGAAGTGCACTCATTACAACAGCCTTCAATTTTTCTTTGGCAGACTCATCCAATTGCACTACGTTGGACAGTGGATACACATCCACAATGTCTGGAGTAGATGAGTTGAAATGTTGCCTGCATTCTTTAAATAATGAAGGACCAAAGGTTAAGGAATTTTAAAATTTTACCTGCTTCAGGATTGGAATTGACAAGTGGAATAAATGATTATGTTTTCAAGCCTTAATATTATCGCTTATTTACATTCCCACTTAGATTTTATCAATTATTTCAATGTTTATCAAACACATAGCAGTGAAAAAATTAAATTTGCTCTTCAAAAACAAATCAAGTATTCCCATTGAAATGCCTGAGCTACTGCCTTAAAAGCTCTATATAGCCAAGGGATCTCTATGGGAGAAAATAGATTGTGTTGTTTAATGGTTCAGACTCCCCTGCAGCATATGGTAATATCAAATTGTGCTATTGTATTATGTTAGGGCTGGAGCAGAAAAACTCTCTGCTACAACAGATCAGTATCTGGGTTCAGAAAGGCACAATGGGGCAATCCTATGTTGGTCATGCCAAGTAAAATATAGACGAGTGACCTAATGGATGGGTTATGCATTGCAAACTTGGGCTGCAGACAAATCTTTAAAAAGAGCCCTATTGAGATAAGGCAATGACTTTCCAGTAAAAAAGCATATCATTCTCTTCACACACAAAAACAAATTCAATCTTTAAAAATAAGCTCCAAGTCATTTCACAGAAGGGTAAGTTGAGCAAAAATTGGCAACAAATCAAAGAGACGACGTTAAGACAAAATGTTTACTCCAAAGGATAGGTTTCTTTCTAGCATGGGAGAGTGCTAGAGCACGTGGTGGTTCTGGAAGGAGCTCCAAAATAGAGGACTGAGCTGCCTGGAAGCACAACTGCCAGGGAGAAATTGCAGAGTAGAATTCCTACGGCCCCTGGTCTCAAAATTCAGTCAGCATCAGGCTGGCATGACACCTGCCTGCCTCACAGCTGTAATACATTGAGGGGGCCTTAATGGGATAATCGTGGAACTTCTATGCCCAGAGACAGGTCATCTCACCTTAAAGAGCTGCCAGGCAATCTGATTGACCGATAGCTCTACGGTCCCAGCAGCAGCAGAGCATAATCTGCAAGAACATTGAATCCTGAGAAGAATGGAGGATGGAAACCAGATTTTCAGTTAGGTCTTGGTATTTTGGTCAGGGATATTTTTGTGTTAATGGCAAGAGGGGAAGAGGATGGATTTGCAGATCAGGTTATGGAGGCAAAAGGGGGAGGCACAAAGTTGCATATCCATAATCTTGGGGGGGGGGGGGGGGGTGAGGAAGGAAATCCCTGATGGGCAGAAGAAGGGAACTCTCCCTCTCCAAAACATAGCTCGCAACACCTCTTTCTGCCCCCCCCCTTTAGCTCATGCTGTGGGGTTACTCCACTTCTGCCCTGCCTTCTAATGCCACATACATTGTTTCAGCAGAGACAGAATGGAGTCCTTCAGTGGCCATAAACTGGCGTAAAGGAAGGCAAGCTGTCTAGCACCATTCCCATACCCTCTCAATGTCGGTGTGGGCAGAGAGGCCACGTGTGTCCTGGCCACCCACTTCAGTTTTTGTTTTGCCAAATATTGGAGGTGATGGCCTAGTGGAACTATTGCTGGACTGGTAATGCAGCGACCTTGGTAACGTTCTGGGCACCCATTTTCAAATCCCAGATGTAGGAATTTGAATTCAATTTTTTTAAAAATCTAGAATTAAGAGCCTAATAATGATAATGAGCCACTGTCAGTTGTCTGGTTCACTGATGTCATTCAGGGAAGGAAACTGCCATCCTTACCCAATCTGGCCTACATGAGAGTCCTGACCCACAGCAAGGTGGTTGATTCTTAACTGCCCTCTGGGCAAATAGGGATGGGCAATAAATGCTGGCCTAGCCAGTGATATCCTCATCCTCTGAGCCAATAATAAAAGGACATTTTATGAAGTCAATGCCCCTTTAAAATGCAGCTCATATGAGACAGCAATGAAAATAAGAAAATTGATTTACTCCACAAATAAAAATCTCTTCTTCTGATCCTTCGCCTAATACTGAGTCTATATCACATTCATAAAATTTTGATCAAAGCATCTTTGAAAAGCAACACATTTCTAGTCAGTAATTAATTATTCCTTTTAGCAGGAGACTGCTTTTTTTTAGTATTCTCAGCAAGGCTAGCCTTCAGAGTGCAGTGCGGAACGAGAAACTAAAACAAGAGACAGACTGTACACGTCTGCAGATAGTCCGAGCACTGGGAGGTGTCTACTTTTGGAGGTCTCAATATTTGGAGCTTTGCAGAGTGCTGTCAGAGTTCAAAGGCATAGGGAATTGTGGGAGGATTTGAACAATTTAAAATGGAAGTGTTGACCAACTAGGGACCAACACACAAAAATAAAAAATGTTATGGAGGCAGGAAATTTGAAATAGAAACCTACACAGCAGAAAACCAGAGTGAAGTGTGTGGTGTTGGTAAAGCACAGCAGGTCACATAGCATCCGAGGTGCAGGAAAAGCAACGTTTTGGGTAAAAACCCTTCATCAGGAATGAGGCTGTGAGCTCGAAATGTCAATTCTCCTGCTCCTCGGATGCTGCCTCACCTGCTGTGCTTTTCCAGCACCACACTCTCAACTCTAATTTCCAGCATCTAAAGTCCTCACTTTCGCCTAGAAAACCAGAGTTACTATGCCAGTTCTGTGACCTATCATCAGAATTTTAATGAAAGGACTTCAACCTGAAACATCAATCTTTTCTTTTTCCAGGCAGGGTGCCTAACAAGCTGAGCATTTCCTGTATTTATTTGGGAGCCAATGTAGGTCAACAGGTACAGAGGTAACAATACCATAACATGTTGGAGTACAAATAGCCTAATCAGCCCCATGCCTCTGCTCCACCATTCAATGTGATTAACCTAATAATGCTTTGCTCCATTTTCCTGCCTTTTCCCCATTAGCCTTACTGAATAGAATTAGAATTAGGTTTATTGTCATGTGCACTCAAGTACAAAAGTATAGGAGTGCAGTCAAAAGTGTACAGAGTTGCCACACAAGGTGCCACCTTAGGTACAAAGTACCTAGTTACAAGTCTTAGGTACAAAAATAGAGAAATAAATAAAAATGCTAGAAGTTCTAATTACTGTTCTTCATAGTATAAATTAGGAAAATAAAGAAATAAAAAGGCAGACATTACAGTCCTTCTATAGCCTGCAATTGCTCCACACTAAGGGCTTTCCATTAGCCAGAAGAAACATTTGACTATATTCACCATCAGGCTCTCTAAAAATGCTAGCTGATGAAGGAGCAGCGCTCCAAAAGAATCACAGAATAGAATAGAATCCCTACAGTGTGGAAACAGGCCCTTTGACCCCACACGTCCACACCAAGCCTCCGAAGAGTAACCCACCCAGACCCATGCCCCTACCTTATATTTACCCCTGTCTAATGCACCTAACCTACACATCCCAGAACACTATGGCCAATCCACCTAACTTGCACATCTTTGAATTGTGGGAAGAAACCTGAGCACCCACAAGAAAGTTACGCAGACACAGGGAAAATGTACAAACTCCACACAGACAGTTGCCAGAGGCTGGAATTGAACCCAGGTGCCTGGCGCTGTGAGGCAGCAGTGCTAACCACTGAGCCACTGTGCCACTCCATGAAAGCTTGTACTTCCAAGTAAACCTAGAGAATGAAGACCAAGTCTCCTCATAAAACAATCCTGTCATCCTCAGGATGAATCTGGAGGATATGAATTCAGGGCTTAGGTTACAACAGAGGGCTGGGGAAAAATACCCTAGAACCAGTTAAACAGATTATTTCTTTACGACTAGAATGGAGACAAAGAAAACCAGAGCAAACTTCAGTTTGTTACAATTTGTTACAGTAACTACTTACTCGAAAATCTCAATACATCCTTCAGTATATTGACCTAACATAGTGTACAAGTCCAATGAACACATTGTCCAATCTCATTTAGTAGCCGCTGTAAAAAAAACCCAACCTGAGCATTTAGTTAAGCTCAATGCAGATTCACAAGATTATGCGTTTGATCACAGAAATTTATAAATAATCACTGAAAAGGATGCTGTTCAATTAAGTCCTTTATATTACCAAATCTTCCTCTCCCTTGCAAGTATATCACAAAACAAACCCTGAACTCTGGCAATCTGGCAGGTTCTTCCTGCTTATACAACAGCAGGTTTAAAAACAGGAAAACGTATGGGAGACAGCCGAGTCCATCAACAGCAAACAACTCACAACAGCCATTGTTTAGGACAGACTGTCTCGGTGGAGAAGTCCTTCACAAAAATAATCAAGTGCAACTATTTATTTTCAAACCACAGTCGACTAGGAAAAGTTTATTTTTGCCAATAATAGACTGAAGCCAGCAAAGACCTTGAGAATGCTGCATTCTTATCAACAGCTTCATCTTGCTTGTTGTAAGAAAGTCACAGTAATGGAAGAACACCGACACAATTACACCAGATATAGGGATTCTCAAGTTCCAGGATTATCCGGTGTTTCCTGGAATTGAACATTAACCTATCTGATCCACATCAAGAGATCCAGGGACAAAAACCATTGGATATTTGAAAATAAGTGATGTTTAATTTTCTTGGAACTGATAATTAATCATTCGATTAAAAAAAATTCTTTAACTGTGTGTTGGGGGGGAAGGGTGAAACTGATTGGGGCAGTTGGAAGCAGGAGATTACAGGGTGGATTTTATGGATTCTCTTGTACATAGAACATTGAATATTGCAGCGCAGTACAAGCCCTTCAGCCCTTGATTGCTTCACAGGTCGGTGCAACGATCTGAAACCTATCTAACCTACACTATTCCATTTTCGTCCATATGCCTATCCAATGACCATTTCGGTCCAATGACTGTGTTCGGGCAGCACAGTGGCTCAGAGATTAGTTCTGTTGCCTGACAGCACCAGGGACCTGGGTTAGATTCCAGCCTTGTGCAACAATCTGTGTGGAGTTTGCACATTCTCTCAGCATCTGCGTGGGTTTCCTCCGGGTGCTCCAGTTTCCTCCCAGAATCCAAAGATGTACAGGTCAGATTAATTGGTCATGCAAAATTGCCCATAGCGTTAGGTGCATTAGTCAGAGGGAAATATTGGGTGGGGGTGGGGGGGTCTGGGTGAGTTATCCTTCTGACGGTCAGTGTGGACTTGTGGGGCCAAATGGTCTGTTTCCATGTTAGGAAATCTAATCTAAAAACAAAATGCCCTTAAAATTGACAAGTCTATTACAGTTGCAGGCAGGGTGTTCCACGCCCCTACTACTCTGAGCTGTCTCACCTCTGCTCTGCCAGAAGGTCAATTGGAGCAGACACGCATTCTCCGCAGGGGGATTATCGAGATCAAACTTAAGGTAAGTCTATAAAAGTGGTAGGGCGAGACTGGGAATCATCAAGGAGGGTGTGAAATGGAGACAGGAGTCAACTTTGAAAGACCAGGCCAAAGGTGAAAGGGGATGTGACCTTTAAAAGGGAGGTGCCTCCAACAGGCACAGGGAATTAGGAGTTTAATAATGACCCCAGCCCCACATAATGCTGGTACCTTCCCCTTTTCTGGACAACAGCTAAGCCACTGAAAGCATTTGGACTTCCTGCAAGATGTTGGTGCCTCAGGGAGGGGAGGATGAGATACTTAAACAGCTATCAATGTAAGGGCCTCAATGTGCTCAAGGGCAGGTGGACCACTGACTCCTCCGGCATAAAGTGGAGAGAGGGGCCCTCTTGTAGCTCAGGTGGTAGAATTCCTATCTCTGGACCAAGAGGCCTGGGTTCAAGTCTCACCTGCTCCGGGCAGGCTGTGTAATAACATTTCTGAACTGGTTGATTTGAAAAAAAAATTTAAAAGATTTTTAAAATTTTAATTCCATCATCTGCTGTGGAAGGACTCAACTCCAGATCCCCAGAACATTACTTGGGTTCCTGGATCAACCGTCCAGCGATAATAATATGAGCATGTCTCCTCTCCTAGACTAGTAAGAAGAGAAAAGACATGACTTGGTTGAAACATAAACGTCCTGAGAGGTTTTGACAGGCTAGATACAGCTTCCTGTTATGGGACAACCTGGAACCAGATAGTCATGATTTAAAAATCAGGGATCACCCATTTAAACAGACAGGAGGTCAACCTTTCCCTCTGACCCCGAAAAGGTTGTGCAACCAGAGTCCTCAACTATTCTTAAGGCAGCGGTAGCTGGATTCTGGTTAAACAAGGAACTGACAGGTTATCAGGGTAGGCAGGAATGTGAATTTGAGGGTACAACCCCATCAGCCATGATCTCAATCAATGGCAGAGCAGGCTCAAGAGGCTGAATGGCCTATGTTTACTGCTCTTCACTTCACACTGACAGATGATGTGTCAAACTCTTTCTTTGAACAAGTCTTTGTCTAACACATTCTCCACAGGATGTGGCAGATAATTACATATTAATCCATGTATTTAAACTTCAGTTGTTAGTGCGCCAAGAACCTGAACAATGGAATAAAGCAATTATGGCACAGAAACGGCTTTTGGCTCAGCAGGTCAGTGTCAGAAAGAAGAGCTGAATGCTATTACCACCTCTTGGTGCCTGGCACTCAAGTGTTATTAAACTACAAAAGGAAATTCTGCCTTTACCAACCTCTTTAGGATATAGAATGCCTTTATTGACCAACATTGGGCTGGGGGTTTACAAAGTACCGATCAGAACTCACAGGATCCTGAGCACAATACCACAACAAGATATATACCCATGCACGAGGAAGGATGAAGAGCAAGTAATAATCTGAGAGAGAAAAAAGATTAGACAAAAGGGAACAGTGAAGGGAAACCTCTGAGCTACATAAAATGCTAAATACAGTCAAACAACACGCAGAACATTACTCCAAATAAAATGAGCAAAGGACTTAAAACTCTCATCTGTGGAAAGTAAATCATATTTGGCAAAGAGGGGAAATGTTTGGAATAACCTGTGCAGGGAGAGACATTCAGTACTCATTCCTACAATGGGACTGTGAGCATTTCAGGGGATTGTAATGGGTTGGACTAAATAACTTTTTCCGATCTTTAATTTTCCTATTCCTCTTGCTCAAACACAGCTGCAGAATTAATGCTGGCACAATAGGGCTGTAATTATTAACAGCTTACATGCTTTCCATTGTTTTCATCACAAACCTTTGCAGTGTCTCATTAAAAAGATTCATTTCGATAAATAGTGAGATGAGTCAAACGTATGGGCAAGCAAATCAATCTCTGCCTGTTGCTCCGACTCTCTCCCCACCTTCTGAAGCATGGAATTATTAGGCAGCCATCCAGGCCCTTCATACACAAGAAATCACACGACAAGTTACATGTGTACAAGACAATTTACTCTGGGGGAAAGAGGTGAGAAAATACTAAAAGGTGAGGATTATTAGTGTTCTTAACCAGACATGCATGGAAAACATTCTAATACATCAGGAACATGCATATATTGGCAGCTCCTAATCAGTGCTTTGCCCACTGTCCTGAGGGTACTATAGGATCAGGTATGGGTCAGTATCAATAAAGCCACATCTTCTTGTAAGCTTTGCGAGGCTGTGGAATGGATTAGTGACTGACGCAGAGAAAGTATCAATGTGAAAAATTCCAATGCTCAGAATGAATGGAGGAAAATGGTTAGAAAGGATACGTAAGCAGGCGGGGTAAATGCGATTACAGTCACTTGCTCATACATCGGGTAGACACCAGCATGGACCATAAGACTTGCTTGCATGCACCTTCAATGTTTAATTCTGGTTCATGGACTCAGTTAGTGTGACACTGGGAGCATTACAACGATTCTGGGCCAGGGAAGAAACGAGTTTATAACTTGGGGCTCTTTGACCCACTGAATGATTCAGGAAATTCCTTTTGCATTGCTACGTCTCAGTAGGCATTCCCAAAGGCTACAGATGACTTTTAATAAATGCGAGCTTATTCTCCTTGATGTTCATGGCGAGGATGACAATATTCATTTTATGCTGTGTAACCCAGTAATGGTGTTAGTACACTCTATTTATACGGAGCAGTTTGCACTGACTTAAAAGCCATTGGCAACACATTTCCTTTACTGTGTGGAGTGGTGCTGCTACTGGAGGCACTGCGTCCTGTGAAAGAAGGTTTCAGCCAGGCATCAATTGGTAATGGGATTCTCATTTGCAAAACAGCCAGTAAACTGAACGGCTGAATCTGTGCCATTGTGAGGCTGTGTTGGCCTCCACGTATCATCTGCAGCCATTGTCATAGCAAAGTATCCACAGCGACGCTTAAACAGCACAGAGCATAGAGATTAGTGCATATTCAGTTAGTTTAAATAGGGCCTAGGTAATGTCAAAAGGACGCCTTTCATACCACAGATTATACCAAGGATCTGTTTACCCTTACACGTGGATATAAAAGATCCCAAAGTACCATTACAAAGAAATGTCTGTTAATTCGCACCAGTTTCCTGGTGAAGGATGTCAGGTTGTGGCTGTACAGGATATTGGTTAGGCCACTTTTAGAATACTGTGTTTAACTCTGGTCTCCCTGTTATAGAAAATATGTTGTGAAACTTGAAAGAGTTCAAAAATGATTCACAAGGATGTTGCCAGGGTTGGAAGGTACGAACTACAGGGAGAGGCTGAATAGGCTGGGGCGATTTTCCCTGGAGTGTCAGAGGCTGAGGGGTGACCTTATACAGGTTTATAAAATCATGAGGGGCATGGATCGGGTAAATAGCCAAGGTCTTTTTCTCAGGGCAGGCGAGTCCAAAACTAGAGAGCACAGGTTTAAGTGACGGGGGAAAGATGTAAAAAGGGACCTAAGGGGGGAAACATAGGTAGAGGCTGAACAGGCTGGGGCTGTTTTCCCTGGAGCATCAGAGGGTTAGGGGTGACCTTATAGAGGTATACAAAATTATGAGGGGCATGGATAGGATAAATAGGCAAAGTCTTTTCCCTGGGGTCAGGGAATCCAGAACTAGATGGCATAGGTTTAGGGTGAGAGGGGAAAGATAAAAGAGACCTAAGGGGCAACTTTTTCACACAGAGGGTGGTACGTGTATGGAATGAGCTGCCAGAGGAAGTGGTGGAGGCTGGAACAATTGCAACATTTAAAAGGCATTTGGATGGGTATATGAATAGGAAGGGCTTACAGGATATGGGTCAAGTGCTGGCAAATGGGACTAGATTAATTAGGATAGTTGGTTGGCATGGATAAATTGGACTGAAGGGCCTGTTTCTGTGCTGTATGTCTCCATGACTCTACGACTAATTATGGAATGAACTGTCCAAGGAATAGCTAAAATTGCAACATTTAAAAAGCATCTGGATGAGTATATGAATAGTAAATGTTTAGACGGATATGAGCTAAATGTTGGGAAATGGGACTAGGCCAGTTTGGGATATCTCGTTGGCATGAATGAGTTAGCCAAAAGGGTCTGATTCTTTGCTGTGTAACTCCAACTCTGATACTTAGCCCTCTACCAACATCAATGACAAGACAATTGTTGGCTGCAAAACAGCTGCCACATCGTTGTTGTTCTAGTGCTATTCGAGTGTTTTCACATGAACAGTACGTCACTGACTGTAACCTGCTGTGGGATACCTCGAGTGTGTAAAAGTTGCTTCTTAACCGCTTTCATTATGTTACAGGATGAGTAAAGGAGTGGGTGGGTGAGTGACAGAGAGAGAGAGACAGAGACTATACACATGTGTGTGTATGTAAGGGGGGGGGGGGCAGGGGGTGAGGAGAACTGATCTTAAATATAAATAGTTCATTTCTTTTCATTATCAGCCACCTCAGCAGAGGACAATTAAAGTGCCAGTTTGACTGAGTGCACCCATTTTCCGGGAGGAAAGCTGCTCAAGCAGATTAAATTCAATGAGTAATAAATCTGGAACTGAACGTTAGCCCCAGTAATGGTGACCATGAAACTGGCTGCTGTTAAAACCTATCTGTTTCTGAATGTCCTTTAGGGAAGCAAATCTGCTGTCCTTACCTCAGGCCTGGCCTACAAGTTACTCTCAATTCCGGATTACCCTCCTTAAAGACCTCTTTATGTCCTCAGCTCATGTGCAATAAGATATGTGTAACCAATACTGGTCTAACTAGTGAATCCCATGAATGAATACATTATAATTAAAAAGCTGGTCTAGACAGTTTCTATTTGAGGCTACACATAAATACGGCTGCTGTGCAACCTTTGTGTTTTAAAGCATTGGAATAAGTGAATTGTCTGGAGGTTTGGAACAGCCACAGGGATCCCAAGAGCTCTTAATCCAAATTTTGGTGATGCCACTCAAACAGGCCTGAATAAAGTTCTTCTGTTGCTCCAAGTCTGAGTGAATACTTGGTGACAGCTGTGGAGTAGCACTAATAACGTCATACTCGTCAGGGCAGGAAACTTAATGGGTCAGTTCCTATAGCATTTACCTTGTGGCTCAGTGCATTTATTGTATGATAAAAGTAATGGAAAATAAATATTTAAGCTTCTGGGATCTCTCCCTCCAGGTAGCTCAGTGGGCCGTCAATTAATGCTTGCATTAGGGTACCCATGACAAGCTGTGAACATCTATTCCCTGTGAGGAGATTTTCATGGCTCATAGTTTTTAGTCGCACTGTATGGCACTTCACGTGATGTGTTCATTTCATGGCAACTGCTGTGTCTCTCTCTCTCTGTCTCTCTCGCAATCGAGAAAGAGGTTGAGGGGTCCATGTGCCAAGAGGGTTTGTTTGAGCCCGGGAAGCAGCTGCACTAGTTCTGTTATTGTACAGAAATGCTCATTTGGTAACTGACAGGGACGTCCTAAGCAAGTCAATCCCCCAGCCCCCCAACCCCCCACTCGCCGCCACCCCCCCCCCCCCGAATACAACAGTCGGTCTCATTACACACCAGTCACTGCACACCCCCATATCCTTCAAGTGAGCGTGACCATTTTAGAAACTGAAATTTAAATTAAATTTTTGGAAATGTTTTCTTCCAATTTAACAACTTGAAGGCACATCCTGCCATCAATTTTCTACCCATCTCTCCTGAAACTGGACATTCTCCTCAAAGCACTTGCAATACTACAGTGCCTTCCTGAGGGTCATGTCCCATCGTTAAGTTACCACCCGGCTCTCATCAACACCACTTATTCCAGTCTTATTCTTTATCAACATACAGGCCGAAAATGGGTCCCATATACCAAGACACTAAACATCACATTAAGGGATGGTTCAAGCGATGAGGGAATTGCCCTATGATAACAGGCAGAATATATTTGGGCCTACACTCACTGGCTTGTTAGAAAAAAAAAGAGATGCTTTCATTGAAAGAGGTTCATGGTACAAGAAATGAGAGGCTGTTCTTCTGGCAGGAAACAATGTTGGTGATACATTCTGGGAGAAGGAACATGGGAAAGATAGTATAAAATGAAGGGCCCAATTCTAAATTCTTGTAGCATCACTGCCTATGGGCTTGAAGCTTCAGAATCAAGCCCCACTGGTCGGCACGGTGGCACAGTGGTTAGCACTGCTGCCTCACAGCGCCAGAGACCCGGGTTCAATTCCCGCCTCAGGCGACTGACTGTGTGGAGTTTGCACGTTCTCCCCGTGTCTGCGTGGGTTTCCTCCGGGTGCTCCGGTTTCCTCCCACAGTCCAAAGATGTGCAGGTCAGGTGAATTGGCCATGCTAAATTGCCCGTAGTGTTAGGTAAGGGGTAAATGTAGGGGTATGAGTGGGTTACGCTTCGGAGGGTCGGTGTGGACTTGTTGGGCTGAAGGGCCTGTTTCCACGCTGTAATGTAATCTAAAAAAAAATGTAATCTAATCTAATCTGGTCCAGAGGTGCGTAAGAAAATGCCCAAAACGGTTGATTCAAAATAAGTCTACCTTTAAAACGGTGTACAAGAACAGAAAGATCAGAGTGTACATGACATCAGAAGTGAAATGACAGGTAGAGAGCAATTAATAAAACATAAAGCGTCCTTCACTTTATAAACAGGAACCTAGAGTAGAAGAGCAGGGAGGTTATGCTGAACCAGTACCGACACTAGCTAGACTTCACCTGGAATATTGTGTACAATTCTGGGCACTAAACCTCAGGAAGGATGCAGGTGTACTGGGAAAAGTGCACAGGTTTATGAGAATGACACCAGCGATGCAGATAAATTGGAGAAGTTGGGAATGTTTTCTTTGCTCAGGAGATTTGATGGAAGTCTTCAAAACCATGACTGTCTGGACAAAGCTGATAGAGAAAACTGTTCCCATTTACAAAAGAATTGAGAGTGAGTGAGCACAATTTAAAGTAATTTGCCAGAGAAGCAACGGAAGAAGAAAATACAAAGCTAGCATTTGAGATCTGGAATGCACTGCCTGGAAATGTGGTGAAGGCTTTCAAGAAGGCATTAGATGATCATTTGAATGGAAGCAATATGCAAGGTCAAAGGGAAAAGGAGAATGGAGTGAAGTCACAACGTTGCATTGGAGACTGGGCACAGGGACAACGAGCAGAATGGTTTCCTTCTGCACCATAACAATTCTTTGAGCGATGGGTAATCCAGAATGTGGGAACGGACTCTCAGGATAATGAGTTTATCACTTTGGACTCAGGAGGATGACAAATACTTCGGAATCTTTAGAATACTCTACTTCAGAATGTTGTGGATGTCCCTCCAGTATATTCAAAGCTGGACTCTCAGGGGATGAAGGGACATACAGTCATAGAGATTTACAGCACAGAAAGAGATCCTTCAGTCCAACTCGTCCATGCCGACCAGATTTCCTAAATTAACCAAGTCCCACTCGCCAGTATTTGGCCACATCTCTCTAAACCCTTCCTATTCATGTACCCTTCCAAATGCCCTTTAAATGTTGTAATTGTTGTGGAAGACAGGAAAGTGGATTCCAGGCCATGGTCTGACTGAATGGTGGAGCAGGCCCAATGGGTTGTATGATGTTACTGTCTGTTCCAGTTTCCTTCATTACCTTCTAACAATACTTGCACAATAGAAACGGAATCAGATCACAAGAGTTTAAAGGTGCTGCAGCTTCTAGAATCTTCTCAACACATTCTTGCCAACACACATTCTCTGGTGGCAGGCAACAGAATTTCTGTTCAATATGTCTCCTCAGAATGAAGTAAATCACAGGCTGCAAACGGGACCAGGATTACAAGGACATCTTTGAATATCATCCTTAATGAACAGTATCCAAACAGCACATTCCTGCAAACAGTTCACTAATAGTCTAGGAAACTAGGCTGTCCTTGGCTAGCCTGTATTCAGAGCCAACAATAGGTAATCACAGTTTGGAACAGCTGACACCCAAGAGGAATATACAACAGAACAGTAAAAAGAAATTCGCATTTATATAACACCTTTCATAACCTCAGAATGCCCTAAAGCGTTTTAATGCCAATGAAATGCTTTTTAGTCATGGTTATACTAAAGGAAATGTAGCAGTCCATTTGTACACAGCAGAATCCCACAAACAGCTTGGGGCACTCACTGAATAATCGGTTACAGTCACACTAGCTAAGGGACAAATGTTGGCCAGGCTCTAGAGACAACCCCCATATTCTTCTGCGATACTGAAGCCCATGGACATCAACAGTGGACTACAGCTTCAGTCTATGCCCAGGTACAGTTTCAGTGCAGCAACTGGAAGAGTGAGCTAGCTGAGCCCTTCTCCAATACACAGAGTGGGACAGACGCTATGTAAAATAATCACAATCTTGCATGTGCAAATCAGCAGAAATATTTGTCCAGTGCAAACGTGTAAAGCAGTGACTATATGATATGCCTTCACCAGGTTCTAAGGTGCTTCAGCAGAGCATTATCAAACTATCTGACAACTAACCACATACAAGGAGAATAGATAACATGTCCACAAATACAGTCAAAGAGATAAGAAATGAGGAATAATTTTAAAAGTCAAAAGAGATGTTCAGCTTGGAAATTTCAGAGCTTAGACTTTTCATTCAGATTTAGCTCTTGGACTGGGAGGTGTGCTGCCCACATTTATAGATGCTAACAAAACAGGAGTAATGAGTAACTGAGGCCACGATTCTGAAGAGAAAAGGAATCAAGAGGGTATTGATGGAATGATGGAATAGCACGCATATGGCAGATGGAAATCAACGTCAGACAGTGTAAGATGGCACATTTATATTAAGAATATAATACCTTGCTTTTAGGAAAGGCTGTCGCATCAGCGTTTATGCTCATAGGTATTAAAGAGAATTGTGGGATTATGAACAAATAGCAAAAACATACTGGAACACTGGGTTTTAAGAGGCATATTTGTAAAAGTTGTAATGTAATGATAAATCTATAAAACCTTATGATCCTGTTGGGAACAATGATAAAATGCTGAGGAGAGCTTAGAGTCCAAATCTGCAAGATTCTGCTTGGTATGAGGAAATACTGATACAGAGAAAGTCTTGATGAATTGATTCTGTTGGAAGAGAAGGAATCATAGAATGATATGATAGAGGTCATGAAAACAGTGGGAAAAAAAGTGGGAAAGAATAGGCAGCACTTGGTTGTTTCCGGTGATTGAAAATTGAGAATGAAGGGAGATATGACAGACACTAATGTGAACAGCCTGTGCTAAACTGTCCATTTCCATGTTAAAACTTTCTATGCATTTAAGGAATATTCAACAACTTGTTTCTCAGGACCAAGGATGATCTGCTTCCTCTCCAGTCTGACGAGTTGCAAGATGGTGGAGTTCAATGTAGACTATATATTGGTTACACAGTCATACGGTATGTTCCCAAATGAAACTAATCCCACCTGCCTGCATTTAATCCATATTTTTCCAAACATTCCTTATTCATGTACTTATCCAAATGTATTTTAAACATTGGGAAGTCATGTTGAGGTCATAGAGGACATTGGTGAGGCCTCTTCTAGAATACTGTGCCCAGTTCTGGTCACCCAGTTATAGGAAGGATATTATTAAACTGGAAAGGGTTCAGAAGAGATTTATCAGGATGTTGCTGGGTATGGAAGGTTTGAGTTATAAAGAATGGTTGGATAGACTGGGACCTTTTTTACTGGAGTGTAGGAGGTTGAGAGGTGACCTGATAGAAGTTTATAAAATAATGAAAAGTACAAATAGAGTTAATGGTAGTTGTCTTCTCCCCAGGATTTGGGACCGGGGTGGGGGGGGGGGGGGTTCAACACAAGGGTGCCCATTGTATGGAATGCACTTCCAGAGGAAGTGATGGATGCAGGTACAGTTATAGTCATAGAGTCATACAGCATGGAAACAGACCCTTTGGTCCAACTAATCCATGCCAAACATAATCCCAAACTAACCTAGTCCCATCTGTCTGCATCTGGCCCATATCCTGCCAAGCTTTTCCTATTCTTCCTGTAGTTATCCAAATGTCTTAAACTTTGTAATTGTACACAAATCCACCACTTACTCGGGAAGTTCATTCCACACAAAAACCACCTGCTGTGTAAAAATAAGCCTCTTTTTTTAAAAAAAAGTCTCTCCTCTCACCTTAAAAATGTGCCTCCTAGACTTGAAATCCCCCATCCTATGGGAAAGACAACTGCCATTAACTCTATCTATACTGTTCATGATTTTATAAACCATTAGGTCACCTCTCAACCTCCTCCACCCCAACGAAAAAAAAGCCCCAGCCTACCAAGTCTCTCCTTATAGCTCAAACCCTCCATGCTCAGCAACATACCAGTAACTCTTTCCTCAACATGCTCCTGCTTAATAATATCCTTCTTGTAAGATGGGGACCAGAGTTAGACTTGGAGGGTTGGTCATGTTTCTCAAGAATGGTCCTGAAGTAGTTAAGGGTAAAGTTGAACAATATATGGGTATCTTAGTCGACCTAACACTAAACAATCCCATTCACTATCAATCATCACACAAATAGGTGCATAGCACAAGGTCCATGGTTATCACATTTAAACTGCGCAGTACTCCAATCAAATGTTGCTTTAACTACCACATTCAGTCTTAACCCATAAGACACACTCAGGGTTGAAGCCAGTGTACTGAGCAGCAGGAGACTAACACCTGCATCAGTAGACAGAGTAATCACAAACAATAGAAGATATTTGGGATTCTGAGTCCTGAATACTGTCATACATGGGACAGCAAATCATAAAGGCTAGGTGAGTGGTCAGATACATGGCAGATGCAGTTTAATGTGGATAAATGTATGGTTATCTACTTTGGTGGCAAGAACACGAAGGCAGATTACTACCTAAATGGAATCAATTTAGGTAAAGGGGCAGTACAGAGAGATCTGGGTGTTCTTGTACACCAGTCAATGAAGGTAAGCATGCAGGTACAGCAGGTAGTGAAGAAGGCTAACAGCATGCTGACCTTCATAACAAGAGGGATTGA